>NW_028181336.1:112500-127500 GCF_964211825.1 Aythya ferina
TCCGAGCCTCCGGGACCCACGCGAGCAGCCGGGGACGCCCCCGGACGGACGCCTTCGGCCGCCGGCGGACCGCCCGCCGGCTTCTGGCCGCTCCCTCTCTCCACAGCTCTGAGCTCGCGGCTCGCTGCTGCTTTTCTCCGGCGACTCGCACGCGCGAGACCGCTTCTCGCTCGCCGGCGGGGAGGGCAGCTGGCTCGGCAAACCGCTGGCGGCTACCGCTCCGCACAACCCACGCCCGAGCCGACGCCACCGCCGACGCCGCGCGCCCCCTTCTCGCGCGCCGGCTCTCCAAGCCCCAAGCGCTCGCTCGACACCGCTGGCGGAGCAGAGTCCTCACTCTCTCCTATAGACGGACACAAAAGTCATTGCCTCACAAGCGGCGCACGTCCTTTTCCAGCCTACCGCGGCGAGGCAGCCGAGCGCAACCGACTTTTACCTCGACCTAACTGGAGGCACAGAGAAACAGCGACGCCTACCACCCCTTCCGAGCCGTGGCACGACCTGCTAGTCTACCTCCAGCCCCACGGCGGCCTTCCAAGTCCCGTCGGACACGCGGTAGACCTGGCCGCCGTTCCCTCCGCCCGACCGGCGGCTATTTCCTCCGCGCGGGTAGACCTGGCAACCTCAGGGGGACCCGCCGGCCGGGAACCGACGGCGCCGGCTCGCCTTCCTTCGCTTTTCCCACGGGCCCTTCCGGCACTTTTCCAGCCTTTTCGGGCTTTTTCGCACCTTTCCGGGAATTTCCGACGCTTTCCGCGCCATCGGACCCGCTCGGGAACCGCTCGACCGACCCGCGGACGTGCGCCTTCGCAAACGCGCGCGCGCGCGCGCTCCCGTCGCTGCCGGGCAGACCCCGACGCCGTTCTCGCGGCCGGACCTGCAGCGACCCCTACAGGTCGCCGCCGGCTAAGCAAACATGGCGACCGCGCGCGGGTAGACCTGGCGGCTGCTGTCCGCAGCGCTTAGACGAGGCGCCCGCGGCGCCCCGAGGCGGGGAACACCTGCCGGCCGGGAACCAACCCCGCCGTCCTTTCCCTAGCAGGGCTCTGCCTTGCCTTGCTCGGCTTTCATCCGCATTGCTCTGCTCTCCTGTGCCGTGCTGGGCTCCTCTCGGAGACCGTCCCGCGGGTTTTGATGCCGAGTCGATTGCTATAATTACGAACGCATAAACCGTCAGACACAGAACTTGGCCTCCCCGCAGCCCAGCGACCGCTCCCTCGGAACTGGCACGAGGGGGCAGCAGGCCTGCACACCCAGCACGGTCTTTTTTGGGAGTAACAACATGATTCCCACAACTACGCTGGAAGAAAGGCAACAATAAAGAAATAAACAGCTAAAGCAAGACATGGTTCTTGCCCAACGTCACGGTGGACCAGGAGATGTGAAGGAGGCTGGGGAGGGGGCGATCAGGGTACAGCCACTGTCCAAGTCTGGCTGCCACCTGCACACAACATGAGGGCCCTCCGGTCTCCCCCCAACAGGCACTTGGAACCCAAAGGAGGGCTGGCCGCCAGCTCGCTACGTTTTCTTTGCTTCTCTCTGTTTTGCTTTGCTCTGCTTTGCTTTGCTCTTGCTGGCACGGTTTTGCTTTTCCATACCTCCTTTCCTCTGCTGTTCTTGCCCCTGCTTTGCCTCAGAGTGTTTTGCTCTTTCTCTCCTGAAAATACTTTGCATTTCCTTGTGCTACTTTCCTTTGCTTTGCTTTTCCTTGCTCTGCTTTGCCTTCCCTGGCCTTGCTTTGTTTTGCTTTATCAGGCCATGCTTTCCTTGGTTTAGCTTTGCTTTATAGACCTGGCACTGCTTTGCTTTTCCTACCCGTGCTGTGCTTTGCCTTGCCTCAAAGTGCTTTGCTTTCCTTTGTTTGCTTTGTCCTCCCTGGTTATGCTTTGCTTTTCCTGGTGCTACTTTCCTTTGCTCAGCTTTGACTTCCCTGGCCGTGCTTTGTTTTGCTTTACGGGGCCACGCTTGCCTTTTTTTACCTTTGCCTTGCTCTCTTTTGCCTCACCTGCTCCTGCTCTCACTTCCAGTTTCAGGCCATGCTTACCTTTGTTTTGCTTTACTTTGTATTCCTGGCATTGCTTTGCTTTTCCTTTTGCTACTTTCTTTTGTTCTGCTTTGCCTTGCCTGGCCATGCTTTGCTTTGCTTTGCTTTGCCTTGCTTTGTATTCCTGGCATTGCTTTGCTTTTCCTTCTCTGCTCTGCTTAGCTTCTCTTAACCCTGCTCTGATTTGCCTTACCTTGAACTTTTTCGCTTTGTTGTGGTTTTATTTATTTTTTGATTGTTTGTTTGTTTTTATTTTTTTCTCATTAATATTTCTTTTCTTTCTCTTTACCAGCACTGCTTTGCATTTCCTGGTACTACTTTCCTTTGCTCTGCTTTGCCTTCCTGTGCTTTGCCTTCCCTGGCCTTGCTTTGTTTTGCTTTATCAGGCCATGCTTTCCTTGGTTTACCTTTGCTTTACAGACCTGGCACTGCATTGCTTTTCCAAACCATGCTGTGCTTTGCCTTGCCTCAGACTGCTTTGCTGTCCTTTGCTTGCTTTGTCTTCCCTCGTTATGCTTTGCTTTACCTGGTGTTACTTTCCTTTGCTCAGCTTTGCCCTCCCTGGCCTTGCTTTTTTTTTTTTTGCTTTACGGGGCCATGCTTTCCTTTGTTTGCCTTTGCTTTCCTCTACTTTGTTCTGCTATGCTATGCCTTTCCTGGTCATGCTTTGCATTTTTTTATTATTATTATTATTTTTTTATTTATTTGATGTTCATTCCATGCTTTATGTTTTCCTTTTATATCTTTTTCTTGTGTTTTCTCTGGCCGTGCTTTGTTTTCCAGGCCTTGCTTGTCATTGCTTTTCCTTATGCCGCTAGGTCTTTTCCCTAGCAGGGCTTTGCTTTGTCTCGCTCAGCTTTCATCCGCATTGCTCTGCTCTCCTGTGCCGTGCTAGGCTTCCTTTGGAGACCGTCTCGCTGATTTTGCTGCTGAGTCGAATGGTAAATTTATGAACGCATAAACCGTCAGACACAGAACTTGGCCCCCCCGCAGCCCAGCCACTGTCCCCTTGGAACTGGAGGCCGGGTGCAGCAGGCCTGGCCGCCCGACATGGTCCATTCTTTGTCCCCAGCCATGCGGCGAGCCGCCAGGGGACCCCTAACTGCTACTCGTGTGGTGATAGTGTTCAGTGAGAATTTCAACGAGAATAAGTAACTACATGATTCCCACAACTACGCTGGAAGAAATCCACAACAAACAACAACAAAATGTATATAGATATATAAAACCAGCTAAAGCAAGACATGGTTCTTGCCGGCTGTCACAGTGGACTAGGAGCTGTGAAGAAGGCTGAGGAGGGGGCGATCAGGGTACGGCCACTGTCCAAGTCTGGCTGCCACCTGCACACAACATGGAGCCCTCCGGTCTCCCCCCAACAGACACTTGGAACCCAAAGGAGGGCTGGCCGCCAGCTCGCTACATTTTCTTTGCTTCTCTTTGTTTTGCCTTGCTCCGCTTTGCTTTGCTCTTGCTGGCACGGTTTTGCTTTCCCATACCTCCTTTCCTCTGCTGTTCTTGCCCCGGCTTTGCTTTGCTTTGCCTCAGATTCTTTTGCTGTTTCTTTCCTGGCAATGCTTTGCTTTTCTTTGTGCTACGTTCCCTTGCTCTGCTTTGACTTGCTCAGCCTTCCCTTCCCTGGCCATGCTTTCCTTGGTTTACCTTTGGTTTACAGACCTGGCACTGCTTTGCTTTTCCTACCCGTGCTGTGCTTTGCCTTGCCTCGCCTCAAACTGCTTTGCTTTCCTTTGTTTGCTTTATCTTTCCTAGTTATGCTTTGCTTTTCCTGGTGCTACTTTCCTTTGCTCAGCTTTGCCTTCCTTGGCCGTGCTTTGTTTTGCTTTGCGGGGCCACGCTTGCCTTTTTTTACCTTTGCCTTGCTCTCTTTTGCCTCACTTGCTCCTGCTCTCACTTCCAGTTTCCGGCCATGCTTACCTTTGTTTTGCTTTACTTTGTATTCCTGGCACTGCTTTGCTTTTCCTTTTGCTACTTTCTTTTGTTCTGCTTTGCCTTGCCTGGCCATGCTTTGCTTTGCTTTGCTTTGTATTCCTGGCATTGCTTTGCTTTTCCTTCTCTGCTCTGCTTAGCTTCTCTTAACCCTGCTCTGATTTGCCTTACCTTGAACTTTTTCGCTTTGTTGTGGTTTTATTTATTTTTTGATTGTTTGTTTGTTTTTATTTTTTTTTCATTAATATTTTTTTTTCTTTCTCTTTACCAGCACTGCTTTGCATTTCCTGGTACTACTTTCCTTTGCTCTGCTTTGCCTTCCTGTGCTTTGCCTTCCCTGGCCTTGCTTTGTTTTGCTTTATCAGGCCATGCTTTCCTTGGTTTAGCTTTGCTTTATAGACCTGGCACTGCTTTGCTTTTCCTACCCGTGCTGTGCTTTGCCTTGCCTCGCCTCAAACTGCTTTGCTTTCCTTTGTTTGCTTTATCTTTCCTAGTTATGCTTTGCTTTTCCTGGTGCTACTTTCCTTTGCTCAGCTTTGCCTTCCCTGGCCATGCTTTGTTTTGCTTTATGGGGCCATGCTTGCCTTTGTTTAGCTTCGCTCTGCTCTGCTTTGCCTTGCTATGTTTTGCCTTTTCTGGACATGCTTTGCATCTATTTTTTTTTTTTGTTCTCATTATTTTTCCTTTTTTTTTTTTTTTAATTTAAATGTTCATTACATTCTTTTGTTTTTCTTTTGGACCTATCTGATGTGTTTTTACAGGCCATGCTTTCCTTTTGCAGGCCCTGGTTGTCACTGCTTTTCCTTATGCCGCTAGGTCTTTTTCTTAGCAGGGTTTTACTCTGTCTTGCTCAGCTTTTATCCGCATTGCTCTGCTCTCCTGTGCTGTGCTAGGTTTCTTTTAGAGACTGTCCCACTGGTTTTACTGGGCTAGCCGCAAGCTCCTTACGTTTGCTTTGCTTCTCTCTGTTTTGCCGTACTCCGCTTTGCTTTGCTCTTGCTGGCACAGTTTTGCTTTCCCATACCTCCTTTCCTCTGCTGTTCTTGCCCCAGCTTTGCCTCAGACTGCTTTGCTTTTGCTTTCCTGGCAATGCTTTGCTTTTCCTTGTGCTACGTTCCCTTGCTCTGCTTTGACTTGCTCAGCTTTCCCTTCCCTGGCCATGCTTTCCTTGGTTTACCTTTGGTTTACAGACCTGGCACTGCATTGCTTTTCCAAACCATGCTGTGCTTTGCCTTGCCTCAGACTGCTTTGCTGTCCTTTGCTTGCTTTGTCTTCCCTCGTTATGCTTTGCTTTACCTGGTGTTACTTTCCTTTGCTCAGCTTTGCCCTCCCTGGCCTTGCTTTTTTTTTTTTTTGCTTTACGGGGCCATGCTTTCCTTTGTTTACCTTTGCTTTCCTCTACTTTGTTCTGCTATGCTATGCCTTTCCTGGTCATTCTTTGCATTTTTTTATTATTATTATTATTTTTTTATTTATTTGATGTTCATTCCATGCTTTATGTTTTCCTTTTATATCTTTTTCTTGTGTTTTCTCTGGCCGTGCTTTGTTTTCCAGGCCTTGCTTGTCATTGCTTTTCCTTATGCCGCTAGGTCTTTTCCCTAGCAGGGCTTTGCTTTGTCTCGCTCAGCTTTCATCCGCATTGCTCTGCTCTCCTGTGCCGTGCTAGGCTTCCTTTGGAGACCGTCTCGCTGATTTTGCTGCTGAGTCGAATGGTAAATTTATGAACGCATAAACCGTCAGACACAGAACTTGGCCTCCCCGCAGCCCAGCCACTGTCCCCTTGGAACTGGAGGCCGGGTGCAGCAGGCCTGGCCGCCCGACATGGTCCATTCTTTGTCCCCAGCCATGCGGCGAGCCGCCAGGGGACCCCTAACTGCTACTCGTGTGGTGATAGTGTTCAGTGAGAATTTCAACGAGAATAAGTAACTACATGATTCCCACAACTACGCTGGAAGAAATCCACAACAAACAACAACAAAATGTATATAGATATAAAACCAGCTAAAGCAAGACATGGTTCTTGCCGGCTGTCACAGTGGACTAGGAGCTGTGAAGAAGGCTGAGGAGGGGGCGATCAGGGTCCAGCCACTGTCCAAGTCTGGCTGCCACCTGTACACAAAATGGAGGCCCTCCGGTCTCCCCCCCACAGACACTTGGAACCCAAAGGAGGGCTGGCCGCCAGCTCGCTACGTTTTCTTTGCTTCTCTTTGTTTTGCCTTGCTCCGCTTTGCTTTGCTCTTGCTGGCACAGTTTTGCTTTTCCATACCTCCTTTCCTCTGCTGTTCTTGCCCCGGCTTTGCCTCACGTTGTTTTGCTTTTGCTTTCCTTAAAATGCTTTGCTTTTCCTTGTGCTACGTTCCTTTGCTCTGCGTTGACTTTCTCAGCCTTCCCTTCCCTGGCCATGCTTTCCTTGGTTTAGCTTTGCTTTATAGACCTGGCACTGCTTTGCTTTTCCTATCCGTGCTGTGCTTTGCCTTGCCTCGCCTCAAACTGCCTTGCTTTCCTTTGTTTGCTTTGTCTTCCCTGGTTATGCTTTGCTTTTCCTGGTGCTACTTTCCTTTGTTCAGCTTTGCCTTCCTTGGCCGTGCTTTGTTTTGCTTTACGGGGCCATGCTTGCCTTTTTTTACCTTTGCTTTGCTCTCTTTTGCCTTCACCTGCTCCTGCTCTCACTTCCATTTTCAGGCCATGCTTACCTTTGTTTTGCTTTACTTTGTATTCCTGGCACTGCTTTGCTTTTCCTTTTGCTACTTTCTTTTGTTCTGCTTTGCCTTGCCTGGCCATGCTTTGCTTTGCTTTGCTTTGCCTTGCTTTGTATTCCTGGCATTGCTTTGCTTTTCCTTCTCTGCTCTGCTTAGCTTCTCTTAACCCTGCTCTGATTTGCCTTACCTCGAACTTTTTCGCTTTGTTGTGCTTTTTATTGCTGTTTTTTTTTTTTTTTGTTTTATTTATTTATTTATTTATTTATTTATTTATTTATTTATTTTCACTTCTTTCTCTTTCCTGGCACTGCTTTGCTTTTCCTGGCGCTACTTTCCTTTGCTCAGCTTTGCCTTCCCTGGCCGTTCTTTGTTTTGCTTTATAGGGCCGTGCTTGCCTTTGTTTAGCTTCGCTCTGCTCTGCCTCGCCTTGCTATGTTTTGCCTTTTCTGGACATGCTTTGCATCTATTTCTTTTATTATCATTATTATTTATTTATTTATTTATTTTTCTTTAAATGTTCATTACATTCTTTTGTTTTCCTTTTGGACCTATCTGATGTGTTTTTACAGGCCGTGCTTTCCTTTTGCAGGCCCTGGTTGTCACTGCTTTTCCCTATGCCTAGCAGGGCTTTTCCTTAGCAGGGTTTTACTCTGTCTTGCTCAGCTTTTATCCGCATTGCTCTGCTCTCCTGTGCCGTGCTAGGCTTCTTTTGGAGACCGTCTCACTGATTTTGCTGCTGAGTCGGTTGGTAAATTTATGAACGCATAAACCGTCAGACACAGAACTTGGCCTCCCCGCAGCCCAGCCACTGTCCCCTCGGACCCAGCGCGTGGGGGCACTAGGCCTGGCCGCCCGACATGGTCCATACTTTGTCCCTAGCCATGCGGCGAGCCGCCAGGTGGGCCACACTGCTAGTTGTGTGTGTGAGGTTCTCAGAGACAGTAAGTAACTACATGATTCCCACAACTACGGTGAAAGAAATCCACAACAAACAACAACAAAATGTATATAGATATAAAACCAGCTAAAGCAAGACATGGTTCTTGCCGGCTGTCACAGTGGACTAGGAGCTGTGAAGAAGGCTGAGGAGGGGGCGATCAGGGTCCAGCCACTGTCCAAGTCTGGCTGCCACCTGTACACAAAATGGAGGCCCTCCGGTCTCCCCCCCACAGACACTTGGAACCCAAAGGAGGGCTGGCCGCCAGCTCGCTACGTTTTCTTTGCTTCTCTTTGTTTTGCCTTGCTCCGCTTTGCTTTGCTCTTGCTGGCACAGTTTTGCTTTTCCATACCTCCTTTCCTCTGCTGTTCTTGCCCTGGCTTTGCCTCACGTTGTTTTGCTTTTGCTTTCCTTAAAATGCTTTGCATTTCCTTGTGCTACGTTCCTTTGCTCTGCGTTGACTTTCTCAGCCTTCCCTTCCCTGGCCATGCTTTCCTTGGTTTAGCTTTGCTTTATAGACCTGGCACTGCTTTGCTTTTCCTATCCGTGCTGTGCTTTGCCTTGCCTCGCCTCAAACTGCCTTGCTTTCCTTTGTTTGCTTTGTCTTCCCTGGTTATGCTTTGCTTTTCCTGGTGCTACTTTCCTTTGTTCAGCTTTGCCTTCCTTGGCCGTGCTTTGTTTTGCTTTACGGGGCCATGCTTGCCTTTTTTTACCTTTGCTTTGCTCTCTTTTGCCTTCACCTGCTCCTGCTCTCACTTCCATTTTCAGGCCATGCTTACCTTTGTTTTGCTTTACTTTGTATTCCTGGCACTGCTTTGCTTTTCCTTTTGCTACTTTCTTTTGTTCTGCTTTGCCTTGCCTGGCCATGCTTTGCTTTGCTTTGCTTTGCTTTGCTTTGTATTCCTGGCATTGCTTTGCTTTTCCTTCTCTGCTCTGCTTAGCTTCTCTTAACCCTGCTCTGATTTGCCTTACCTCGAACTTTTTCGCTTTGTTGTGCTTTTTATTGCTGATTTTTTTTTTGGTTTTGTTTTATTTATTTATTTATTTATTTATTTATTTTCACTTCTTTCTCTTTCCCGGCACTGCTTTGCTTTTCCTGGTGCTACTTTCCTTTGCTCAGCTTTGCCTTCCCTGGCCGTGCTTTGTTTTGCTTTATAGGGCCGTGCTTGCCTTTGTTTAGCTTCGCTCTGCTCTGCCTCGCCTTGCTATGTTTTGCCTTTTCTGGACATGCTTTGCATCTATTTCTTTTATTATCATTATTATTTATTTATTTATTTATTTTTCTTTAAATGTTCATTACATTCTTTTGTTTTCCTTTTGGACCTATCTGATGTGTTTTTACAGGCCGTGCTTTCCTTTTGCAGGCCCTGGTTGTCACTGCTTTTCCCTATGCCTAGCAGGGCTTTTCCTTAGCAGGGTTTTACTCTGTCTTGCTCAGCTTTTATCCGCATTGCTCTGCTCTCCTGTGCCGTGCTAGGCTTCTTTTGGAGACCGTCTCACTGATTTTGCTGCTGAGTCGGTTGGTAAATTTCTGAACGCATAAACCGTCAGACACAGAACTTGGCCTCCCCGCAGCCCAGCCACTGTCCCCTCGGAACCGGATTGTGGGGGCAGCAGGCCCGGTCAACCAACAAGGTCCATTCTTTGTCCCCAGCCATGCGGCGAGCCGCCAGGGGACCCCTAACTGCTGCTCGTGTGGTGATAGTGTTCAGTGACAATTTCAACGAGAATAAGTAACTACATGATTCCCACAACTACGCTGGAAGAAATCCACAACAAACAACAACAAAATGTATATAGATATATAAAACCAGCTAAAGCAAGACATGGTTCTTGCCGGCTGTCACAGTGGACTAGGAGCTGTGAAGAAGGCTGAGGAGGGGGCGATCAGGGTACAGCCACTGTCCAAGTCTGGCTGCCACCTGTACACAAAATGGAGGCCCTCCGGTCTCCCCCCCACAGACACTTGGAACCCAAAGGAGGGCTGGCCACCAGCTCGCTACATTCACTCTGCTTCTCTTTGTTTTGCCTTGGTCTGCTTTGCTTTGCTCTTGCTGGCACAGTTTTGCTTTTCCATACCTCCTTTCCTCTGCTGTTCTTGCCTCAGATTGCTTTGCTTTTTCTCTCCTGGAAATGCTGTGTTGTTCCTTGTGCTACTTTGCTTTGCTTTGCTTTGCTTTGCTTTGCTTTGCTTTGCTTTGCTTTGCTTTGCTTTGCTTTGTTTTGCTTTTTCTTTCCTCAGCCTGCTACGTTTTTACTTGTGCGGTCATGCTTTATTTTTTATTTCTTTGCTTCGTATTCCTGTCAGTGCTTTGCTTTACCTTCTCTGCTCTTCTGGACCTTTCTTAGCCTCGCTGTGCTTTGCTTTGCCTCAAAGTGCTTTCTTTCCTTGGCTTTCCCTTTCGTGGCACCGCTTTGTTTTTCCCTGTGCTCCTTTCCTTAGCTTTGCTGTCTTTATGAATGCATAAAGAAGTTCATGAAACTTGTTTCTGAACACACAGAAAAGTTAGCCGGCCCACAGCCCGGCAGCTGTCCCCTCGGAGCTGGCGGGCAGGGACAGGGATCTGGCTACCGGGCCAGGTCTATTTTGTTGCCCACCGTTGTCCGGAGAGCCAGCAGGTGGGCTCCGTTGCTATTCGTCTGGGGAGGGGTGTGGGTTGAGAACAACAATCAATAACTACTCGATTCCTAAAACGAAAGGGGGAAACAGACGGAGAAGACTATTATTATTCCTACTTCTACTATTTGTATTACTTTTTAATGATATTTATTTCTATTACTATTTAATACTTTTATTTCTAATAACTTTTTAGTAGTATATAATAATAGCATCATTATTATTATTATTATTATTATTATTATTATTATTTTATATAATGATAAGCAGCTAAAGCAAAGCAGCCAGGCAGCCAGCCAAACTGAGTGGCACAGGTGGGGAGCCGTTCGCGGCCGAGCAGGAGCCTCTGACGTCAGAGCGAGAGCGAGAGGTGGCCCGAGGCAACCGGGGGCCGCTGCCACACCCTGGCCTTCTCAAACGCCCAGCTCCCCGTAAGCCAGCAACGGGCCCCTTTACCTCATGGGTGGGTGGGGGGTGCGATTTCGACTGACGCTAAGTTAACTCCGCATTTTGTTTTGGCAGCACCGTTTTGCTTTGCTTTGCTTTCCCTGGCCCTGCGTTGCTTCGCTTCGCTTTGTATTCAAGGTACTGCTTCGCTTTTCCTGGCCCTGTTTTACTTTGGATTTTCTCTTGCTGACCGTGCTTTGCTTTTCCTGGCCTCGCTTTGTTGCGTTTTGCTTGACTTTGTATTCGTGACACCGCTTTTCTTTCCCTGGACCTCCTTTGCTTTGTTTTTTCTCGCCCTTCTTTGCTTTGCTTTTGCTGGTCCTGCCTCGCTTTGTTTTGCTTGACGTTGTATTCAAGACACCGCTTTTCTTTTCCTGGACCTCTTTTGCTTTGGTTTTTCTCGCCTTTCTTTGTTTTGCTTTTGCTGGCCCTGCCTTGCTTTGTTTTGCTTGACGTTGTATTCAAGATACCGCTTTTCTTTCCCCCACCCCCCAGGAAATCCTTAGCTTAGTTTTTTTTTTGTTTGTTTGTTTGTTTTTCCCCACCCTTCTTTGTTTTGCTTTTGCCGGCCCTGCCTCGCTTTGCTTTGCTTTACTTTGTATTCGTGACACCACTTTTCTTTTCCTGGACCTCTTCTGCTTTGGTTTTTCTTGCCCTGCTTGGCTTTGCTTTTCCTTTTGCCTCTTTCTTTTCCCTAGCAGGGCTTTGCTTTGTCTCGCTCTGCTTTGCGTTGCATTGCTCAGCTCTGCTTTGCCGTGCTAGGTAGGCTTCTTTGGCAGACCGTCGCACCGATTTGGGCGACGAGTCGATCGGTGTATTTATGAACGCATAAAGCCTCAGGCGCACACCGTGGCCTCCCTCCCCGCAGCCCGACGACTGTCCCCCGGGAGCTGGAGGGTGGCGACAGGAAGCCTGGCCACCCACCCAGCATGGTCTATTCCTCATCCCCCGCTGTCCGGCGAGCCGCCAGGTGGGTCCCGCTGCTGCTGTTCGTCTGGGGACGGGCTTGGGTGAGGTTTTTTAGGACGATAAGCGACATTACACGATTCCCAATGATTTGGGTTCGTTTTGCTTTGCTTTCCTTTTCCTCGCTTTACTTATCGTCGCTCTTCCCCGCTTTGCTTTTCCCGCACCTGCTTCGACATGCTTTCCTTAGAGCTGCATCTTTCTGGGGGGTTTTGGTTTGTATTCCCGGCACCGATTTCCTTTTCTTTGCTCTGCTTTGCCGTTCCTACTCCGCTTTGTTTTTTGCTCTTTTGATGCGTTTACACACACAGGAACGCTGGGTCACCTACTTCGGCCTCCCCACAGCCCGCCAACCGTCCCTTCGCAGCTGGCAGGTGGGGGTGCGGGGGTCGGCCACCCAGCCAAGTCTATTCCAGGACCCCCGCTGACTGGGGAGCCGCCACCTGAGCTCAACTGCCGTTTGCCTGAGGAGGCTGGGGGGGGGGGGGGGGGGGGGGGGGAGGGGGGCGTGAGGGGGATCTGAGGACTAGGGGGGTGGGGGAGGTTTTGAAAGACGGTAAGGAATGACACGATTCCTGAAGCTACAGCGGAAAACAGGCAACAGAACTAACTAATAATAAACGTAAAGATAAGAGTAGTTATTTTGCAAAGCGGCTAAAGCAAAGCGGCCAGGCAGTCAGCCGCACTGAGCGGCACAGGTGGCGAGCCTCTGGCGGCCGAGCAAGAGCCTCTGACGTCAGAGCGAGCTGCGGCCCGAAGCAGCCGGGGTCCGGGGCCGCGCCCTCGCCTTCCCGACCGGCGCCGGCGCCCCGCCCCGCCCCGTCCACTGCAAAGGCTGCAAAGGGCGGAGGAGAGGGAGGGAGGGAGAAGTGGGGAGGGGGCGGAGGCGGCCATTGAAGTGCGTAGACGGCCGCTGTCAGATGCAGGCCGCCACGTCTACCCGTCCCTCCCACCCTCCGGGCCCCGTGGAGCCACCAGGTCTACTTCTCCCTCCTCCCCGCTCTCTCCCCCGCCCCCTCCCGCCTCGTGGAGCCACCAGGTCTACTTCTCCCTCCTCCTCCCCGCTCTCTCCCCCCCGCCCCCTCCCGCCCCGTGGAGCCACCAGGTCTACTTCTCCCTCCTCCTCCCCGCTCTCTCCCCCCCGCCCCCTCCCGCCACGTGGAGCCACCAGGTCTACTTCTCCCTCCTCCTCCCCGCTCTGTCCCCCCGCCCCCTCCCGCCCCGTGGAGCCACCAGGTCTACTTCTCCCTCCTCCTCCCCGCTCTGTCCCCCCGCCCCCTCCCGCCCCGTGGAGCCACCAGGTCTACTTCTCCCTCCTCCCAGCTCTGTCCCCCCGCCCCCTCCCGCCTCGTGGAGCCGTCAGGTCTACCCCGCCGTCACGGCCACTGCTCGAGAGCGGCCCGGCTGCCTCGTCTACACGGCCACACGCACGCATGCACAGACGGGCGCGTGCCCGCACGCTTCCCTCCGGCGGCCCGCCAGGTCTATCCACACGCCTCTCGCGTGCAGGGGAACGGCTGGGAGGCGCCATTCATTCGAATCGTTCACGCTTTTAAAAAGAAAAAGGGGAAAAAGAAAAACAAACACAAGCAGCAGCAGCAGCAGCAGCAGCAACAAGAAAGCACGGGTCCCGCTTGTCGGCGGGGAGACGAGAGGTCGTACAAAGCGTGCGGAGAAAGCGTTCGCTCAGACTCCGGCCGCCACGTCTACCCGCCGCCAGAGCCACTCGGAGCCCGCGGCAGACCGGCCGCCAGTTCCTCCCCTTTGCTTTGCTTTTGCCGGCCCTGCTTCGCTTTGCTTTTCGTGGAAGCGCTGAGTTTTGTTTGGCGTCGCGTTCGTGGCACTCGTTTGCTTTTCCTTCGTCTGCTCCGCCTCGCTCCGCTTTGCCGTTCCTCCTCCGCTTCGCTTTGCTTTTGCCGGCGCCGCTTGGCCTGGCTTTGGCTGGCGGCGCTCCGCCTTTCCGTTGCGCGCCTTCGCTTCGCCTCGTTTCGCACGGATCGCTGAGTGCAGTGACACACGCCCAGCCACGCAGAGTCGCACGGGTGGCTCGCAGGCGAGCCAGAGCCCCTGACGGCAGAGCGAGCGGCAGCCCGATGCAGCCAGGGGCCGCGCGCGGCCGCGCTCTCGGCTTCTCGAGCGGCGCCGGCTCGTCTCCCCCCCTCTCCCCCGCCCGTCGCGCCGCAGCCCCGCCGAGCCGTCGGGCGGGGGGGCGGCGGGAGGGGCAATCCTCCTAGCTCGTCGCCGGCCGCTCCGCTCCGCTCGGCGGGAAGCCGGCGCCACACGTAGGCGAGAGGGGTCCGCATTATTCCGGGCACGGAACTTCAAGCCGGCTGGTCGTCAGGCTCCCGCCGAGCCCGTGTCCCGGCCGGCGGGCAGCTAGATGGCGCGGGAGGGAGCAGAGCGACGAGCTCGCGCTCGCCTCCAGCGTTTTTCTCCCCGGGCGGGCCCCGTCCGGGGCCCCCGCAAAGGCGGGCAGGCGGGAGCTGCCTCGCCTCCTGCGACGCTCGGCTCCGCGGCCGGGGCGGATCGGGCTCGGAGTCGGCTTCGGGCTTGCGCTTCGGCTCGGGCTCGCGGGCGGGCGAGGGCAGAGGCTGTCCGCCGCCCGCAGCCCCGTCCGTCTACACGGCGCTTCCCCGCCTCGCGGCGATCTTGAGCTCTGCCCTGCTTCTCGGCCGGCTGCTGGGGAAGAGCGGCGTGGCAACGGGGAGAAGGGGGGAAGGGAGGGAACGAGAAGAGGTGTATTTGTGAATGAATGAATGAATGAATGAATGAATGAATGAATGAATGAATGAATGAATGAATGAATGAATGAGTGAGTGAGTGAGTGCATGAGTGCATGAATGAGTGAGTGAATGAATCAAGGAATCGATGGATCGATCGTTCAGCCAACGAATCGATGAAGAAAGGAATGAGAAAGCAGAAGGGAAGCAAAAAGAAGGGCGGGGGAAGAAAGCGAAGGGCTCCAGAAAAGCGCGTAGGCAGCCGCCGTTAGCTGACGGCCGCCAGCTCTACGGTCCTCGTCGTGCTGAAGTGGACAGGTGAATCCCCTCCCCTCTTCCTCCCCCTTCCCCTCCCAGCCCCGATCCGCCAGGTGTAGCGTGGCGTCAAGGCGAGGAGCCGAAGCGGCACAGCCCGTTGGCGAGCAGGCGAGCCCGTGTGCCGGCTGTAAGCGGGACAGAGGCGCGAGCGTCCCTCGGACTGCCGTGCAGAGCGTAGCCGGGGAGGCGGAGGCACGCTTCGCTCCGACGGACCGCCAGGTCTACCATTCGCCGGAAAATGCCGCCCCCCGAAGGGCCGCCAGGTCTACCCAGCAATCGGGGGGGGGGGGGGGGCGGGGGGAAGCCCG
>NW_028181336.1:140000-155000 GCF_964211825.1 Aythya ferina
CGACACCGCTGGCGGAGCAGAGTCCTCACTCTCTCCTATAGACGGACACAAAAGTCATTGCCTCACAAGCGGCGCACGTCCTTTTCCAGCCTACCGCGGCGAGGCAGCCGAGCGCAACCGACTTTTACCTCGACCTAACTGGAGGCACAGAGAAACAGCGACGCCTACCACCCCTTCCGAGCCGTGGCACGACCTGCTAGTCTACCTCCAGCCCCACGGCGGCCTTCCAAGTCCCGTCGGACACGCGGTAGACCTGGCCGCCGTTCCCTCCGCCCGACCGGCGGCTATTTCCTCCGCGCGGGTAGACCTGGCAACCTCAGGGGGACCCGCCGGCCGGGAACCGACGGCGCCGGCTCGCCTTCCTTCGCTTTTCCCACGGGCCCTTCCGGCACTTTTCCAGCCTTTTCGGGCTTTTTCGCACCTTTCCGGGAATTTCCGACGCTTTCCGCGCCATCGGACCCGCTCGGGAACCGCTCGACCGACCCGCGGACGTGCGCCTTCGCAAACGCGCGCGCGCGCGCGCTCCCGTCGCTGCCGGGCAGACCCCGACGCCGTTCTCGCGGCCGGACCTGCAGCGACCCCTACAGGTCGCCGCCGGCTAAGCAAACATGGCGACCGCGCGCGGGTAGACCTGGCGGCTGCTGTCCGCAGCGCTTAGACGAGGCGCCCGCGGCGCCCCGAGGCGGGGAACACCTGCCGGCCGGGAACCAACCCCGCCGTCCTTTCCCTAGCAGGGCTCTGCCTTGCCTTGCTCGGCTTTCATCCGCATTGCTCTGCTCTCCTGTGCCGTGCTGGGCTCCTCTCGGAGACCGTCCCGCGGGTTTTGATGCCGAGTCGATTGCTATAATTACGAACGCATAAACCGTCAGACACAGAACTTGGCCTCCCCGCAGCCCAGCGACCGCTCCCTCGGAACTGGCACGAGGGGGCAGCAGGCCTGCACACCCAGCACGGTCTTTTTTGGGAGTAACAACATGATTCCCACAACTACGCTGGAAGAAAGGCAACAATAAAGAAATAAACAGCTAAAGCAAGACATGGTTCTTGCCCAACGTCACGGTGGACCAGGAGATGTGAAGGAGGCTGGGGAGGGGGCGATCAGGGTACAGCCACTGTCCAAGTCTGGCTGCCACCTGCACACAACATGAGGGCCCTCCGGTCTCCCCCCAACAGGCACTTGGAACCCAAAGGAGGGCTGGCCGCCAGCTCGCTACGTTTTCTTTGCTTCTCTCTGTTTTGCTTTGCTCTGCTTTGCTTTGCTCTTGCTGGCACGGTTTTGCTTTTCCATACCTCCTTTCCTCTGCTGTTCTTGCCCCTGCTTTGCCTCAGAGTGTTTTCCTCTTTCTCTCCTGAAAATACTTTGCATTTCCTTGTGCTACTTTCCTTTGCTTTGCTTTTCCTTGCTCTGCTTTGCCTTCCCTGGCCTTGCTTTGTTTTGCTTTATCAGGCCATGCTTTCCTTGGTTTAGCTTTGCTTTATAGACCTGGCACTGCTTTGCTTTTCCTACCCGTGCTGTGCTTTGCCTTGCCTCAAAGTGCTTTGCTTTCCTTTGTTTGCTTTGTCCTCCCTGGTTATGCTTTGCTTTTCCTGGTGCTACTTTCCTTTGCTCAGCTTTGACTTCCCTGGCCGTGCTTTGTTTTGCTTTACGGGGCCACGCTTGCCTTTTTTTACCTTTGCCTTGCTCTCTTTTGCCTCACCTGCTCCTGCTCTCACTTCCAGTTTCAGGCCATGCTTACCTTTGTTTTGCTTTACTTTGTATTCCTGGCATTGCTTTGCTTTTCCTTTTGCTACTTTCTTTTGTTCTGCTTTGCCTTGCCTGGCCATGCTTTGCTTTGCTTTGCTTTGCCTTGCTTTGTATTCCTGGCATTGCTTTGCTTTTCCTTCTCTGCTCTGCTTAGCTTCTCTTAACCCTGCTCTGATTTGCCTTACCTTGAACTTTTTCGCTTTGTTGTGGTTTTATTTATTTTTTGATTGTTTGTTTGTTTTTATTTTTTTCTCATTAATATTTCTTTTCTTTCTCTTTACCAGCACTGCTTTGCATTTCCTGGTACTACTTTCCTTTGCTCTGCTTTGCCTTCCTGTGCTTTGCCTTCCCTGGCCTTGCTTTGTTTTGCTTTATCAGGCCATGCTTTCCTTGGTTTACCTTTGCTTTACAGACCTGGCACTGCATTGCTTTTCCAAACCATGCTGTGCTTTGCCTTGCCTCAGACTGCTTTGCTGTCCTTTGCTTGCTTTGTCTTCCCTCGTTATGCTTTGCTTTACCTGGTGTTACTTTCCTTTGCTCAGCTTTGCCCTCCCTGGCCTTGCTTTTTTTTTTTTTGCTTTACGGGGCCATGCTTTCCTTTGTTTGCCTTTGCTTTCCTCTACTTTGTTCTGCTATGCTATGCCTTTCCTGGTCATGCTTTGCATTTTTTTATTATTATTATTATTTTTTTATTTATTTGATGTTCATTCCATGCTTTATGTTTTCCTTTTATATCTTTTTCTTGTGTTTTCTCTGGCCGTGCTTTGTTTTCCAGGCCTTGCTTGTCATTGCTTTTCCTTATGCCGCTAGGTCTTTTCCCTAGCAGGGCTTTGCTTTGTCTCGCTCAGCTTTCATCCGCATTGCTCTGCTCTCCTGTGCCGTGCTAGGCTTCCTTTGGAGACCGTCTCGCTGATTTTGCTGCTGAGTCGAATGGTAAATTTATGAACGCATAAACCGTCAGACACAGAACTTGGCCCCCCCGCAGCCCAGCCACTGTCCCCTTGGAACTGGAGGCCGGGTGCAGCAGGCCTGGCCGCCCGACATGGTCCATTCTTTGTCCCCAGCCATGCGGCGAGCCGCCAGGGGACCCCTAACTGCTACTCGTGTGGTGATAGTGTTCAGTGAGAATTTCAACGAGAATAAGTAACTACATGATTCCCACAACTACGCTGGAAGAAATCCACAACAAACAACAACAAAATGTATATAGATATATAAAACCAGCTAAAGCAAGACATGGTTCTTGCCGGCTGTCACAGTGGACTAGGAGCTGTGAAGAAGGCTGAGGAGGGGGCGATCAGGGTACGGCCACTGTCCAAGTCTGGCTGCCACCTGCACACAACATGGAGCCCTCCGGTCTCCCCCCAACAGACACTTGGAACCCAAAGGAGGGCTGGCCGCCAGCTCGCTACATTTTCTTTGCTTCTCTTTGTTTTGCCTTGCTCCGCTTTGCTTTGCTCTTGCTGGCACGGTTTTGCTTTCCCATACCTCCTTTCCTCTGCTGTTCTTGCCCCGGCTTTGCTTTGCTTTGCCTCAGATTCTTTTGCTGTTTCTTTCCTGGCAATGCTTTGCTTTTCTTTGTGCTACGTTCCCTTGCTCTGCTTTGACTTGCTCAGCCTTCCCTTCCCTGGCCATGCTTTCCTTGGTTTACCTTTGGTTTACAGACCTGGCACTGCTTTGCTTTTCCTACCCGTGCTGTGCTTTGCCTTGCCTCGCCTCAAACTGCTTTGCTTTCCTTTGTTTGCTTTATCTTTCCTAGTTATGCTTTGCTTTTCCTGGTGCTACTTTCCTTTGCTCAGCTTTGCCTTCCTTGGCCGTGCTTTGTTTTGCTTTGCGGGGCCACGCTTGCCTTTTTTTACCTTTGCCTTGCTCTCTTTTGCCTCACTTGCTCCTGCTCTCACTTCCAGTTTCCGGCCATGCTTACCTTTGTTTTGCTTTACTTTGTATTCCTGGCACTGCTTTGCTTTTCCTTTTGCTACTTTCTTTTGTTCTGCTTTGCCTTGCCTGGCCATGCTTTGCTTTGCTTTGCTTTGTATTCCTGGCATTGCTTTGCTTTTCCTTCTCTGCTCTGCTTAGCTTCTCTTAACCCTGCTCTGATTTGCCTTACCTTGAACTTTTTCGCTTTGTTGTGGTTTTATTTATTTTTTGATTGTTTGTTTGTTTTTATTTTTTTTTCATTAATATTTTTTTTTCTTTCTCTTTACCAGCACTGCTTTGCATTTCCTGGTACTACTTTCCTTTGCTCTGCTTTGCCTTCCTGTGCTTTGCCTTCCCTGGCCTTGCTTTGTTTTGCTTTATCAGGCCATGCTTTCCTTGGTTTAGCTTTGCTTTATAGACCTGGCACTGCTTTGCTTTTCCTACCCGTGCTGTGCTTTGCCTTGCCTCGCCTCAAACTGCTTTGCTTTCCTTTGTTTGCTTTATCTTTCCTAGTTATGCTTTGCTTTTCCTGGTGCTACTTTCCTTTGCTCAGCTTTGCCTTCCCTGGCCATGCTTTGTTTTGCTTTATGGGGCCATGCTTGCCTTTGTTTAGCTTCGCTCTGCTCTGCTTTGCCTTGCTATGTTTTGCCTTTTCTGGACATGCTTTGCATCTATTTTTTTTTTTTGTTCTCATTATTTTTCCTTTTTTTTTTTTTTTAATTTAAATGTTCATTACATTCTTTTGTTTTTCTTTTGGACCTATCTGATGTGTTTTTACAGGCCATGCTTTCCTTTTGCAGGCCCTGGTTGTCACTGCTTTTCCTTATGCCGCTAGGTCTTTTTCTTAGCAGGGTTTTACTCTGTCTTGCTCAGCTTTTATCCGCATTGCTCTGCTCTCCTGTGCTGTGCTAGGTTTCTTTTAGAGACTGTCCCACTGGTTTTACTGGGCTAGCCGCAAGCTCCTTACGTTTGCTTTGCTTCTCTCTGTTTTGCCGTACTCCGCTTTGCTTTGCTCTTGCTGGCACAGTTTTGCTTTCCCATACCTCCTTTCCTCTGCTGTTCTTGCCCCAGCTTTGCCTCAGACTGCTTTGCTTTTGCTTTCCTGGCAATGCTTTGCTTTTCCTTGTGCTACGTTCCCTTGCTCTGCTTTGACTTGCTCAGCTTTCCCTTCCCTGGCCATGCTTTCCTTGGTTTACCTTTGCTTTACAGACCTGGCACTGCATTGCTTTTCCAAACCATGCTGTGCTTTGCCTTGCCTCAGACTGCTTTGCTGTCCTTTGCTTGCTTTGTCTTCCCTCGTTATGCTTTGCTTTACCTGGTGTTACTTTCCTTTGCTCAGCTTTGCCCTCCCTGGCCTTGCTTTTTTTTTTTTTTGCTTTACGGGGCCATGCTTTCCTTTGTTTACCTTTGCTTTCCTCTACTTTGTTCTGCTATGCTATGCCTTTCCTGGTCATTCTTTGCATTTTTTTATTATTATTATTATTTTTTTATTTATTTGATGTTCATTCCATGCTTTATGTTTTCCTTTTATATCTTTTTCTTGTGTTTTCTCTGGCCGTGCTTTGTTTTCCAGGCCTTGCTTGTCATTGCTTTTCCTTATGCCGCTAGGTCTTTTCCCTAGCAGGGCTTTGCTTTGTCTCGCTCAGCTTTCATCCGCATTGCTCTGCTCTCCTGTGCCGTGCTAGGCTTCCTTTGGAGACCGTCTCGCTGATTTTGCTGCTGAGTCGAATGGTAAATTTATGAACGCATAAACCGTCAGACACAGAACTTGGCCTCCCCGCAGCCCAGCCACTGTCCCCTTGGAACTGGAGGCCGGGTGCAGCAGGCCTGGCCGCCCGACATGGTCCATTCTTTGTCCCCAGCCATGCGGCGAGCCGCCAGGGGACCCCTAACTGCTACTCGTGTGGTGATAGTGTTCAGTGAGAATTTCAACGAGAATAAGTAACTACATGATTCCCACAACTACGCTGGAAGAAATCCACAACAAACAACAACAAAATGTATATAGATATAAAACCAGCTAAAGCAAGACATGGTTCTTGCCGGCTGTCACAGTGGACTAGGAGCTGTGAAGAAGGCTGAGGAGGGGGCGATCAGGGTCCAGCCACTGTCCAAGTCTGGCTGCCACCTGTACACAAAATGGAGGCCCTCCGGTCTCCCCCCCACAGACACTTGGAACCCAAAGGAGGGCTGGCCGCCAGCTCGCTACGTTTTCTTTGCTTCTCTTTGTTTTGCCTTGCTCCGCTTTGCTTTGCTCTTGCTGGCACAGTTTTGCTTTTCCATACCTCCTTTCCTCTGCTGTTCTTGCCCCGGCTTTGCCTCACGTTGTTTTGCTTTTGCTTTCCTTAAAATGCTTTGCTTTTCCTTGTGCTACGTTCCTTTGCTCTGCGTTGACTTTCTCAGCCTTCCCTTCCCTGGCCATGCTTTCCTTGGTTTAGCTTTGCTTTATAGACCTGGCACTGCTTTGCTTTTCCTATCCGTGCTGTGCTTTGCCTTGCCTCGCCTCAAACTGCCTTGCTTTCCTTTGTTTGCTTTGTCTTCCCTGGTTATGCTTTGCTTTTCCTGGTGCTACTTTCCTTTGTTCAGCTTTGCCTTCCTTGGCCGTGCTTTGTTTTGCTTTACGGGGCCATGCTTGCCTTTTTTTACCTTTGCTTTGCTCTCTTTTGCCTTCACCTGCTCCTGCTCTCACTTCCATTTTCAGGCCATGCTTACCTTTGTTTTGCTTTACTTTGTATTCCTGGCACTGCTTTGCTTTTCCTTTTGCTACTTTCTTTTGTTCTGCTTTGCCTTGCCTGGCCATGCTTTGCTTTGCTTTGCTTTGCCTTGCTTTGTATTCCTGGCATTGCTTTGCTTTTCCTTCTCTGCTCTGCTTAGCTTCTCTTAACCCTGCTCTGATTTGCCTTACCTCGAACTTTTTCGCTTTGTTGTGCTTTTTATTGCTGTTTTTTTTTTTTTTTGTTTTATTTATTTATTTATTTATTTATTTATTTATTTATTTATTTTCACTTCTTTCTCTTTCCTGGCACTGCTTTGCTTTTCCTGGCGCTACTTTCCTTTGCTCAGCTTTGCCTTCCCTGGCCGTTCTTTGTTTTGCTTTATAGGGCCGTGCTTGCCTTTGTTTAGCTTCGCTCTGCTCTGCCTCGCCTTGCTATGTTTTGCCTTTTCTGGACATGCTTTGCATCTATTTCTTTTATTATCATTATTATTTATTTATTTATTTATTTTTCTTTAAATGTTCATTACATTCTTTTGTTTTCCTTTTGGACCTATCTGATGTGTTTTTACAGGCCGTGCTTTCCTTTTGCAGGCCCTGGTTGTCACTGCTTTTCCCTATGCCTAGCAGGGCTTTTCCTTAGCAGGGTTTTACTCTGTCTTGCTCAGCTTTTATCCGCATTGCTCTGCTCTCCTGTGCCGTGCTAGGCTTCTTTTGGAGACCGTCTCACTGATTTTGCTGCTGAGTCGGTTGGTAAATTTATGAACGCATAAACCGTCAGACACAGAACTTGGCCTCCCCGCAGCCCAGCCACTGTCCCCTCGGACCCAGCGCGTGGGGGCACTAGGCCTGGCCGCCCGACATGGTCCATACTTTGTCCCTAGCCATGCGGCGAGCCGCCAGGTGGGCCACACTGCTAGTTGTGTGTGTGAGGTTCTCAGAGACAGTAAGTAACTACATGATTCCCACAACTACGGTGAAAGAAATCCACAACAAACAACAACAAAATGTATATAGATATAAAACCAGCTAAAGCAAGACATGGTTCTTGCCGGCTGTCACAGTGGACTAGGAGCTGTGAAGAAGGCTGAGGAGGGGGCGATCAGGGTCCAGCCACTGTCCAAGTCTGGCTGCCACCTGTACACAAAATGGAGGCCCTCCGGTCTCCCCCCCACAGACACTTGGAACCCAAAGGAGGGCTGGCCGCCAGCTCGCTACGTTTTCTTTGCTTCTCTTTGTTTTGCCTTGCTCCGCTTTGCTTTGCTCTTGCTGGCACAGTTTTGCTTTTCCATACCTCCTTTCCTCTGCTGTTCTTGCCCTGGCTTTGCCTCACGTTGTTTTGCTTTTGCTTTCCTTAAAATGCTTTGCATTTCCTTGTGCTACGTTCCTTTGCTCTGCGTTGACTTTCTCAGCCTTCCCTTCCCTGGCCATGCTTTCCTTGGTTTAGCTTTGCTTTATAGACCTGGCACTGCTTTGCTTTTCCTATCCGTGCTGTGCTTTGCCTTGCCTCGCCTCAAACTGCCTTGCTTTCCTTTGTTTGCTTTGTCTTCCCTGGTTATGCTTTGCTTTTCCTGGTGCTACTTTCCTTTGTTCAGCTTTGCCTTCCTTGGCCGTGCTTTGTTTTGCTTTACGGGGCCATGCTTGCCTTTTTTTACCTTTGCTTTGCTCTCTTTTGCCTTCACCTGCTCCTGCTCTCACTTCCATTTTCAGGCCATGCTTACCTTTGTTTTGCTTTACTTTGTATTCCTGGCACTGCTTTGCTTTTCCTTTTGCTACTTTCTTTTGTTCTGCTTTGCCTTGCCTGGCCATGCTTTGCTTTGCTTTGCTTTGCTTTGCTTTGTATTCCTGGCATTGCTTTGCTTTTCCTTCTCTGCTCTGCTTAGCTTCTCTTAACCCTGCTCTGATTTGCCTTACCTCGAACTTTTTCGCTTTGTTGTGCTTTTTATTGCTGATTTTTTTTTTGGTTTTGTTTTATTTATTTATTTATTTATTTATTTATTTTCACTTCTTTCTCTTTCCCGGCACTGCTTTGCTTTTCCTGGTGCTACTTTCCTTTGCTCAGCTTTGCCTTCCCTGGCCGTGCTTTGTTTTGCTTTATAGGGCCGTGCTTGCCTTTGTTTAGCTTCGCTCTGCTCTGCCTCGCCTTGCTATGTTTTGCCTTTTCTGGACATGCTTTGCATCTATTTCTTTTATTATCATTATTATTTATTTATTTATTTATTTTTCTTTAAATGTTCATTACATTCTTTTGTTTTCCTTTTGGACCTATCTGATGTGTTTTTACAGGCCGTGCTTTCCTTTTGCAGGCCCTGGTTGTCACTGCTTTTCCCTATGCCTAGCAGGGCTTTTCCTTAGCAGGGTTTTACTCTGTCTTGCTCAGCTTTTATCCGCATTGCTCTGCTCTCCTGTGCCGTGCTAGGCTTCTTTTGGAGACCGTCTCACTGATTTTGCTGCTGAGTCGGTTGGTAAATTTCTGAACGCATAAACCGTCAGACACAGAACTTGGCCTCCCCGCAGCCCAGCCACTGTCCCCTCGGAACCGGATTGTGGGGGCAGCAGGCCCGGTCAACCAACAAGGTCCATTCTTTGTCCCCAGCCATGCGGCGAGCCGCCAGGGGACCCCTAACTGCTGCTCGTGTGGTGATAGTGTTCAGTGACAATTTCAACGAGAATAAGTAACTACATGATTCCCACAACTACGCTGGAAGAAATCCACAACAAACAACAACAAAATGTATATAGATATATAAAACCAGCTAAAGCAAGACATGGTTCTTGCCGGCTGTCACAGTGGACTAGGAGCTGTGAAGAAGGCTGAGGAGGGGGCGATCAGGGTACAGCCACTGTCCAAGTCTGGCTGCCACCTGTACACAAAATGGAGGCCCTCCGGTCTCCCCCCCACAGACACTTGGAACCCAAAGGAGGGCTGGCCACCAGCTCGCTACATTCACTCTGCTTCTCTTTGTTTTGCCTTGGTCTGCTTTGCTTTGCTCTTGCTGGCACAGTTTTGCTTTTCCATACCTCCTTTCCTCTGCTGTTCTTGCCTCAGATTGCTTTGCTTTTTCTCTCCTGGAAATGCTGTGTTGTTCCTTGTGCTACTTTGCTTTGCTTTGCTTTGCTTTGCTTTGCTTTGCTTTGCTTTGCTTTGCTTTGCTTTGCTTTGTTTTGCTTTTTCTTTCCTCAGCCTGCTACGTTTTTACTTGTGCGGTCATGCTTTATTTTTTATTTCTTTGCTTCGTATTCCTGTCAGTGCTTTGCTTTACCTTCTCTGCTCTTCTGGACCTTTCTTAGCCTCGCTGTGCTTTGCTTTGCCTCAAAGTGCTTTCTTTCCTTGGCTTTCCCTTTCGTGGCACCGCTTTGTTTTTCCCTGTGCTCCTTTCCTTAGCTTTGCTGTCTTTATGAATGCATAAAGAAGTTCATGAAACTTGTTTCTGAACACACAGAAAAGTTAGCCGGCCCACAGCCCGGCAGCTGTCCCCTCGGAGCTGGCGGGCAGGGACAGGGATCTGGCTACCGGGCCAGGTCTATTTTGTTGCCCACCGTTGTCCGGAGAGCCAGCAGGTGGGCTCCGTTGCTATTCGTCTGGGGAGGGGTGTGGGTTGAGAACAACAATCAATAACTACTCGATTCCTAAAACGAAAGGGGGAAACAGACGGAGAAGACTATTATTATTCCTACTTCTACTATTTGTATTACTTTTTAATGATATTTATTTCTATTACTATTTAATACTTTTATTTCTAATAACTTTTTAGTAGTATATAATAATAGCATCATTATTATTATTATTATTATTATTATTATTATTATTTTATATAATGATAAGCAGCTAAAGCAAAGCAGCCAGGCAGCCAGCCAAACTGAGTGGCACAGGTGGGGAGCCGTTCGCGGCCGAGCAGGAGCCTCTGACGTCAGAGCGAGAGCGAGAGGTGGCCCGAGGCAACCGGGGGCCGCTGCCACACCCTGGCCTTCTCAAACGCCCAGCTCCCCGTAAGCCAGCAACGGGCCCCTTTACCTCATGGGTGGGTGGGGGGTGCGATTTCGACTGACGCTAAGTTAACTCCGCATTTTGTTTTGGCAGCACCGTTTTGCTTTGCTTTGCTTTCCCTGGCCCTGCGTTGCTTCGCTTCGCTTTGTATTCAAGGTACTGCTTCGCTTTTCCTGGCCCTGTTTTACTTTGGATTTTCTCTTGCTGACCGTGCTTTGCTTTTCCTGGCCTCGCTTTGTTGCGTTTTGCTTGACTTTGTATTCGTGACACCGCTTTTCTTTCCCTGGACCTCCTTTGCTTTGGTTTTTCTCGCCCTTCTTTGCTTTGCTTTTGCTGGTCCTGCCTCGCTTTGTTTTGCTTGACGTTGTATTCAAGACACCGCTTTTCTTTTCCTGGACCTCTTTTGCTTTGGTTTTTCTCGCCTTTCTTTGTTTTGCTTTTGCTGGCCCTGCCTTGCTTTGTTTTGCTTGACGTTGTATTCAAGATACCGCTTTTCTTTCCCCCACCCCCCAGGAAATCCTTAGCTTAGTTTTTTTTTTGTTTGTTTGTTTGTTTTTCCCCACCCTTCTTTGTTTTGCTTTTGCCGGCCCTGCCTCGCTTTGCTTTGCTTTACTTTGTATTCGTGACACCACTTTTCTTTTCCTGGACCTCTTCTGCTTTGGTTTTTCTTGCCCTGCTTGGCTTTGCTTTTCCTTTTGCCTCTTTCTTTTCCCTAGCAGGGCTTTGCTTTGTCTCGCTCTGCTTTGCGTTGCATTGCTCAGCTCTGCTTTGCCGTGCTAGGTAGGCTTCTTTGGCAGACCGTCGCACCGATTTGGGCGACGAGTCGATCGGTGTATTTATGAACGCATAAAGCCTCAGGCGCACACCGTGGCCTCCCTCCCCGCAGCCCGACGACTGTCCCCCGGGAGCTGGAGGGTGGCGACAGGAAGCCTGGCCACCCACCCAGCATGGTCTATTCCTCATCCCCCGCTGTCCGGCGAGCCGCCAGGTGGGTCCCGCTGCTGCTGTTCGTCTGGGGACGGGCTTGGGTGAGGTTTTTTAGGACGATAAGCGACATTACACGATTCCCAATGATTTGGGTTCGTTTTGCTTTGCTTTCCTTTTCCTCGCTTTACTTATCGTCGCTCTTCCCCGCTTTGCTTTTCCCGCACCTGCTTCGACATGCTTTCCTTAGAGCTGCATCTTTCTGGGGGGTTTTGGTTTGTATTCCCGGCACCGATTTCCTTTTCTTTGCTCTGCTTTGCCGTTCCTACTCCGCTTTGTTTTTTGCTCTTTTGATGCGTTTACACACACAGGAACGCTGGGTCACCTACTTCGGCCTCCCCACAGCCCGCCAACCGTCCCTTCGCAGCTGGCAGGTGGGGGTGCGGGGGTCGGCCACCCAGCCAAGTCTATTCCAGGACCCCCGCTGACTGGGGAGCCGCCACCTGAGCTCAACTGCCGTTTGCCTGAGGAGGCTGGGGGGGGGGGGGGGGGGGGGGGGGAGGGGGGCGTGAGGGGGATCTGAGGACTAGGGGGGTGGGGGAGGTTTTGAAAGACGGTAAGGAATGACACGATTCCTGAAGCTACAGCGGAAAACAGGCAACAGAACTAACTAATAATAAACGTAAAGATAAGAGTAGTTATTTTGCAAAGCGGCTAAAGCAAAGCGGCCAGGCAGTCAGCCGCACTGAGCGGCACAGGTGGCGAGCCTCTGGCGGCCGAGCAAGAGCCTCTGACGTCAGAGCGAGCTGCGGCCCGAAGCAGCCGGGGTCCGGGGCCGCGCCCTCGCCTTCCCGACCGGCGCCGGCGCCCCGCCCCGCCCCGTCCACTGCAAAGGCTGCAAAGGGCGGAGGAGAGGGAGGGAGGGAGAAGTGGGGAGGGGGCGGAGGCGGCCATTGAAGTGCGTAGACGGCCGCTGTCAGATGCAGGCCGCCACGTCTACCCGTCCCTCCCACCCTCCGGGCCCCGTGGAGCCACCAGGTCTACTTCTCCCTCCTCCCCGCTCTCTCCCCCGCCCCCTCCCGCCTCGTGGAGCCACCAGGTCTACTTCTCCCTCCTCCTCCCCGCTCTCTCCCCCCCGCCCCCTCCCGCCCCGTGGAGCCACCAGGTCTACTTCTCCCTCCTCCTCCCCGCTCTCTCCCCCCCGCCCCCTCCCGCCACGTGGAGCCACCAGGTCTACTTCTCCCTCCTCCTCCCCGCTCTGTCCCCCCGCCCCCTCCCGCCCCGTGGAGCCACCAGGTCTACTTCTCCCTCCTCCTCCCCGCTCTGTCCCCCCGCCCCCTCCCGCCCCGTGGAGCCACCAGGTCTACTTCTCCCTCCTCCCAGCTCTGTCCCCCCGCCCCCTCCCGCCTCGTGGAGCCGTCAGGTCTACCCCGCCGTCACGGCCACTGCTCGAGAGCGGCCCGGCTGCCTCGTCTACACGGCCACACGCACGCATGCACAGACGGGCGCGTGCCCGCACGCTTCCCTCCGGCGGCCCGCCAGGTCTATCCACACGCCTCTCGCGTGCAGGGGAACGGCTGGGAGGCGCCATTCATTCGAATCGTTCACGCTTTTAAAAAGAAAAAGGGGAAAAAGAAAAACAAACACAAGCAGCAGCAGCAGCAGCAGCAGCAACAAGAAAGCACGGGTCCCGCTTGTCGGCGGGGAGACGAGAGGTCGTACAAAGCGTGCGGAGAAAGCGTTCGCTCAGACTCCGGCCGCCACGTCTACCCGCCGCCAGAGCCACTCGGAGCCCGCGGCAGACCGGCCGCCAGTTCCTCCCCTTTGCTTTGCTTTTGCCGGCCCTGCTTCGCTTTGCTTTTCGTGGAAGCGCTGAGTTTTGTTTGGCGTCGCGTTCGTGGCACTCGTTTGCTTTTCCTTCGTCTGCTCCGCCTCGCTCCGCTTTGCCGTTCCTCCTCCGCTTCGCTTTGCTTTTGCCGGCGCCGCTTGGCCTGGCTTTGGCTGGCGGCGCTCCGCCTTTCCGTTGCGCGCCTTCGCTTCGCCTCGTTTCGCACGGATCGCTGAGTGCAGTGACACACGCCCAGCCACGCAGAGTCGCACGGGTGGCTCGCAGGCGAGCCAGAGCCCCTGACGGCAGAGCGAGCGGCAGCCCGATGCAGCCAGGGGCCGCGCGCGGCCGCGCTCTCGGCTTCTCGAGCGGCGCCGGCTCGTCTCCCCCCCTCTCCCCCGCCCGTCGCGCCGCAGCCCCGCCGAGCCGTCGGGCGGGGGGGCGGCGGGAGGGGCAATCCTCCTAGCTCGTCGCCGGCCGCTCCGCTCCGCTCGGCGGGAAGCCGGCGCCACACGTAGGCGAGAGGGGTCCGCATTATTCCGGGCACGGAACTTCAAGCCGGCTGGTCGTCAGGCTCCCGCCGAGCCCGTGTCCCGGCCGGCGGGCAGCTAGATGGCGCGGGAGGGAGCAGAGCGACGAGCTCGCGCTCGCCTCCAGCGTTTTTCTCCCCGGGCGGGCCCCGTCCGGGGCCCCCGCAAAGGCGGGCAGGCGGGAGCTGCCTCGCCTCCTGCGACGCTCGGCTCCGCGGCCGGGGCGGATCGGGCTCGGAGTCGGCTTCGGGCTTGCGCTTCGGCTCGGGCTCGCGGGCGGGCGAGGGCAGAGGCTGTCCGCCGCCCGCAGCCCCGTCCGTCTACACGGCGCTTCCCCGCCTCGCGGCGATCTTGAGCTCTGCCCTGCTTCTCGGCCGGCTGCTGGGGAAGAGCGGCGTGGCAACGGGGAGAAGGGGGGAAGGGAGGGAACGAGAAGAGGTGTATTTGTGAATGAATGAATGAATGAATGAATGAATGAATGAATGAATGAATGAATGAATGAATGAATGAATGAGTGAGTGAGTGAGTGCATGAGTGCATGAATGAGTGAGTGAATGAATCAAGGAATCGATGGATCGATCGTTCAGCCAACGAATCGATGAAGAAAGGAATGAGAAAGCAGAAGGGAAGCAAAAAGAAGGGCGGGGGAAGAAAGCGAAGGGCTCCAGAAAAGCGCGTAGGCAGCCGCCGTTAGCTGACGGCCGCCAGCTCTACGGTCCTCGTCGTGCTGAAGTGGACAGGTGAATCCCCTCCCCTCTTCCTCCCCCTTCCCCTCCCAGCCCCGATCCGCCAGGTGTAGCGTGGCGTCAAGGCGAGGAGCCGAAGCGGCACAGCCCGTTGGCGAGCAGGCGAGCCCGTGTGCCGGCTGTAAGCGGGACAGAGGCGCGAGCGTCCCTCGGACTGCCGTGCAGAGCGTAGCCGGGGAGGCGGAGGCACGCTTCGCTCCGACGGACCGCCAGGTCTACCATTCGCCGGAAAATGCCGCCCCCCGAAGGGCCGCCAGGTCTACCCAGCAATCGGGGGGGGGGGGGGGGCGGGGGGAAGCCCGTCTGCCGGGGGCGCCCGGGAGCGGCCTCGGCCGGGCCGTCAGGTCTACCCAGCAATGGGGAAATGCACGGGGCGCCTCCGAGGGGCATGGGACAGGCCGCCAGGTCTACCATCCTTCGGGAAAACCCGTCTGCAGGGGGCGCTTGGGACCGGCCTCGGTCGGGCCGCCAGGTCTACCGTCCTACGGGAAAAGGCCCATCTGCAGGGGGCGCCTGGGACCGGCCTCGCGGCGATCTTGTGCTCTGCCCTGCTTCTCGGCCGGCTGCTGGGGAAGAGCGGCGTGGCAACGGGGAGAAGGGGGGAAGGGAG
>NW_028181335.1:0-156464 GCF_964211825.1 Aythya ferina
CATGGTGGAAAAGTGTAAATTGTGGGTTTTGTAGAACATCAGGTAGGTTTAGGGTGGTTTTGGGGTGGATATATTGTATTCAGTTTTGTTTTTTTCTTTGGGGGGGGGGGGGGGGGATGATCCTGTACTTTTTGTGTTGTTTTTGACGTGTTTTGGGGTCTCCGTTGTGTTTCATTGGGTTTTCCATGATCATCGTGTTGGAAAAGGGTAAATTGTGGGTTTTGGAGAACTTCAGGTAGGTTTAGGGTGGTTTTGGGGTGGATCTATGGTTTTGGGGGATTTTCTTCCAGTTTTGGAGGTGATGCCGATATTTTTTGGGGTGTTTTTGACGTGTTTTGGGGTCTCCATTAGGTTTTGTTAGGTTCTTGTTTGTCATTATGTTAAATAGGAGTGGATTGTGGGTTTTGCAGAACATCAGGTAGGTTTAGGGTGGTTTTGGGGTGGATCTATGATTTTGGCGGATTTTCTTCCAGTTTTGGGGGTGATGCCATTCTTGTTTGGGGTGTTTTTTAAGGTTTTTGGGGTCTCTGTTGGGTTTTGTTGGGTTCTCGTTGGTCATCATGGTGGAAAAGTGTAAATTGTGGGTTTTGTAGAACATCAGGTAGGTTTAGGGTGGTTTTGGGGTGGATATATGGTATTTTGTTTTGTTTTTTTCTTTGGGGGGGGGGGGGGGGGGGATGATCCTGTACTTTTTGTGTTGTTTTTGACGTGTTTTGGGGTCTCCGTTGTGTTTCATTGGGTTTTCCATGGTCATCGTGTTGGAAAAGGGTAAATTGTGGGTTTTGGAAAACTTCAGGTAGGTTTAGGGTGGTTTTGGGGTGGATCTATGGTTTTGGCGTATTTTCTTCCAGTTTTGGAGGTGATGCCGATATTTTTTGGGGTGTTTTTGACGTGTTTTGGGGTCTCCATTAGGTTTTGTTAGGTTCTTGTTTGTCATTATGTTAAATAGGAGTGGATTGTGGGTTTTGCAGAACATCAGGTAGGTTTAGGGTGGTTTGGGGTGGATCTATGGTTTTGGTGGATTTTCTTCCAGTTTTGGGGGTGATGCCCTTCTTTGTTTGGGGTGTTTTTTAAGGTTTTTGGGGTCTCTGTTGGGTTTTGTTGGGTTCTCGTTGGTCATCATGGTGGAAAATTGTAAATTGTGGGTTTTGTAGAACATCAGGTAGGTTTAGGGTGGTTTTGGGGTGGATATATGGTATTCAGTTTTTTGTTTTTTTGGGGGGGGGGGGGGGGGGATGATCCTGTACTTTTTGTGTTGTTTTTGACGTGTTTTGGGGTCTCCGTTGTGTTTCATTGGGTTTTCCATGGTCATCGTGTTGGAAAAGTGTAAATTGTGGTTTTTGGAGAACTTCAGGTAGGTTTAGGGGGAGTTTTCACGTGGATTCATGGTATTTGGGGTTTTCTTCTTTTTGGGGGAGTGATCCTCTCCTTTCTTCGGGTGATTTTGAAGTGTTTTGGGGTTTCCGTTGCGTTTCGTTGAGTTCCTAATGTGTTTTATGGTGGTTGGGAGTGTGCTTTGGGCTTAGGAGAACATCAGGTAGGTTTAGGGTGTCTTTGAGGTGGATCTGTGGTATTTGGGGTTTTCTTCTATTTTTTGGCGTGATCCTGTTCTTTGTTTTGGGTGTATTGGACGTGTTTTGGGGTCTCCGTTGGGTTTTGTTGTGTTCTTGTTGGTCATTATGTTAAATAGGAGTGGATTGTGGGTTTTGGAGAATTTCAGGTAGGTTTAGGGTGGTTTTGGGGTGGATCTATGGTTTTTGCGGATTTTCTTCCAGTTTTGGGGGTGATGCCGTTCTTGTTTGGGATGTTTTTGACGTTTTTTGGGGTCTCTGTTGGGTTTTGTTGGGTTCTCATTGGTCATCATGGTGGAAAAGGGTAAATTGTGGGTTTTGGAGAACATCAGGTAGGTTTAGGGTGGTTTTGGGGTGGATCTATGGTTTTGGGGGATTTTCTTCCAGTTTTGGGGGTGATGCCGATACTTTTGGGGGTGTTTTTGATGTGTTTTGGGGTCTCCATTAGGTTTTGTTGGGTTCTCGTTTTTCATTATGTTAAATAGGAGTGGATTGTGGGTTTTGCAGAACATCAGGTAGGTTTAAGACGTTTTTCAGGGTTAAATCATGGCATTTTTTTTTTTTTTTAGGATCTGGTTTCATTTTGGTGTGTTTTTGACGTGTTTGGGGGTCTCCGTTGGGTTTCGTTGGGTTTCCGAGGTCATCATGGTGGATTAGGGTAAATTGTGTGTTTTGGAGATCTTCAGGTAGGTTTAGGGTGGTTTTGAGGTGGATCTATGGTTTTGGCAGATTTTCTTCCAGTTTTGGAGGTGATGCCGATATTTTTTGGGGTGTTTTTGACATGTTTTAGGGTCTCTGTTGGGTTTTGTTGGGTTCTCGTTTTTCATCATGGTGGAAAAGGTTAAATTGTGGGTTTTGGAGAACATCAGGTAGGTTTAGGGTGGTTTTGGGGTGGATCTATGGTTTTGGCGTATTTTCTTCCAGTTTTGGAGGTGATGCCGATATTTTTTGGGGTGTTTTTGACGTGTTTTGGGGTCTCCATTAGGTTTTGTTAGGTTCTTGTTTGTCATTATGTTAAATAGGAGTGGATTGTGGGTTTTGCAGAACATCAGGTAGGTTTAGGGTGGTTTTGGGGTGGATATATTGTATTCAGTTTTTTGGTTTTTTTTTTTTTTGGGGGGGGGGGGGATGATCCTGTTCTTTTTTGGGTTGTTTTTGACGTGTTTTGGGGTCTCCGTTGTGTTTCATTGGGTTTTCCATGGTCATCGTGTTGGAAAAGGGTAAATTGTGGGTTTTGGAGAACTTCAGGTAGGTTTAGGGGGAGTTTTCACGTGGATTCATGGTATTTGGGGTTTTCTTCTTTTTGGGGGAGTGATCCTCTCCTTTCTTCGGGTGATTTTGAAGTGTTTTGGGGTTTCCGTTGCGTTTCGTTGAGTTCCTAATGTGTTTTATGGTGGTTGGGAGTGTGCTTTGGGCTTAGGAGAACATCAGGTAGGTTTAGGGTGTCTTTGAGGTGGATCTGTGGTATTTGGGGTTTTCTTCTATTTTTTGGCGTGATCCTGTTCTTTGTTTTGGGTGTATTTGACGTGTTTTGGGGTCTCCGTTGGGTTTTGTTGTGTTCTTGTTGGTCATTATGTTAAATAGGTGTGGATTGTGGGTTTTGGAGAACATCAGGTAGGTTTAGGGTGGTTTTGGGGTGGATCTATGGTTTTTGCGGATTTTCTTCCAGTTTTGGGGGTGATGCCGTTCTTGTTTGGGGTGTTTTTGATGTGTTTTGGGGTCTCCATTAGGTTTTGTTTGGTTCTCGTTTTTCATTATGTTAAATAGGAGTGGATTGTGGGTTTTGCAGAACATCAGGTAGGTTTAAGACGTTTTTCAGGGTTAAATCATGGCTTTTTTTTTTTTTTTTTTTAGGATCTGGTTTCATTTTGGTGTGTTTTTGACGTGTTTGGGGTCTCCGTTGGGTTTCGTTGGGTTTCCGTGGTCATCATGGTGGATTAGGGTAAATTGTGTGTTTTGGAGATCTTCAGGTAGGTTTAGGGTGGTTTTGGGGTGGATATATTGTATTCAGTTTTGTTTTTTTCTTTGGGGGGGGGGGGGGGGATGATCCTGTACTTTTTGTGTTGTTTTTGACGTGTTTTGGGGTCTCCGTTGTGTTTCATTGGGTTTTCCATGATCATCGTGTTGGAAAAGGGTAAATTGTGGGTTTTGGAGAACTTCAGGTAGGTTTAGGGTGGTTTTGGGGTGGATCTATGGTTTTGGGGGATTTTCTTCCAGTTTTGGAGGTGATGCCGATATTTTTTGGGGTGTTTTTGACGTGTTTTGGGGTCTCCATTAGGTTTTGTTAGGTTCTTGTTTGTCATTATGTTAAATAGGAGTGGATTGTGGGTTTTGCAGAACATCAGGTAGGTTTAGGGTGGTTTTGGGGTGGATCTATGATTTTGGCGGATTTTCTTCCAGTTTTGGGGGTGATGCCATTCTTGTTTGGGGTGTTTTTTAAGGTTTTTGGGGTCTCTGTTGGGTTTTGTTGGGTTCTCGTTGGTCATCATGGTGGAAAAGTGTAAATTGTGGGTTTTGTAGAACATCAGGTAGGTTTAGGGTGGTTTTGGGGTGGATATATGGTATTTTGTTTTGTTTTTTTCTTTGGGGGGGGGGGGGGGGGGGATGATCCTGTACTTTTTGTGTTGTTTTTGACGTGTTTTGGGGTCTCCGTTGTGTTTCATTGGGTTTTCCATGGTCATCGTGTTGGAAAAGGGTAAATTGTGGGTTTTGGAGAACTTCAGGTAGGTTTAGGGTGGTTTTGGTGTGGATCAATGGTTTTGGGGGATTTTCTTCCAGTTTTGGAGGTGATGCCGATATTTTTTGGGGTGTTTTTGACGTGTTTTGGGGTCTCCATTAGGTTTTGTTAGGTTCTTTTTTGTCATTATGTTAAATAGGAGTGGATTGTGGGTTTTGCAGAACATCAGGTAGGTTTAGGGTGGTTTTGGGGTGGATCTATGATTTTGGCGGATTTTCTTCCAGTTTTGGGGGTGATGCCATTCTTGTTTGGGGTGTTTTTTAAGGTTTTTGGGGTCTCTGTTGGGTTTTGTTGGGTTCTCGTTGGTCATCATGGTGGAAAAGTGTAAATTGTGGGTTTTGTAGAACATCAGGTAGGTTTAGGGTGGTTTTGGGGTGGATATATGGTATTTTGTTTTGTTTTTTTCTTTGGGGGGGGGGGGGGGGGGGGATGATCCTGTACTTTTTGTGTTGTTTTTGACGTGTTTTGGGGTCTCCGTTGTGTTTCATTGGGTTTTCCATGGTCATCGTGTTGGAAAAGGGTAAATTGTGGGTTTTGGAGAACTTCAGGTAGGTTTAGGGTGGTTTTGGTGTGGATCAATGGTTTTGGGGGATTTTCTTCCAGTTTTGGAGGTGATGCCGATAATTTTTTGGGTGTTTTTGACTGTGGGTGGGGTCTCCATTAGGTTTTGTTAGGTTCTTTTTATGTCATTATGTTAAAATAGGAGTGGATTGTGGTTTTGCAGAACATCAGGTAGGTTTAGGGTGGTTTTGGGTGGATCTATGATTTTGCGGATTTTCTTCCAGTTTTGGGGTGATGCCATTCTTGTTTGGGGTGTTTTTTAAGGTTTTTGGGGTCTCTGTTGGGTTTTGTTGGGTTCTCGTTGGTCATCATGGTGGAAAGTGTAAATTGTGGGTTTTGTAGAACATCAGGTAGGTTTAGGGTGGTTTTGGGGTGGATATATTGTATTCAGTTTTTTTTTTTTTTTTTTGGGGGGGGAGGGGGGGGGATGATCCTGTATTTTTGTGTTGTTTTTTGACGTGTTTTGGGGTCTCCGTTGTGTTTCATTGGGTTTTCCATGGTCATCGTGTTGGAAAAGTGTAAATTGTGGTTTTTGGAGAACTTCAGGTAGGTTTAGGGGGAGTTTTCACGTGGATTCATGGTATTTGGGGTTTTCTTCTCTTTGGGGGAGTGATCCTCTCCTTTCTTCGGGTGATTTTGAAGTGTTTTGGGGTTTCCGTTGCGTTTCGTTGAGTTCCTAATGTGTTTTATGGTGGTTGGAGTGTGCCTTTGGGCTTAGGAGAACAACAGGTGTTTAGGGGTGTCTTTGAGGTGGATCTGTGGTATTTGGGGTTTTCTTCTATTTTTTGGCGTGATCCTGTTCTTTGTTTTGGGTGTATTTGACTGTTTTGGGGTCTCCGTTGGGTTTTGTTGTGTTCTTGTTGGTCATTATGTTAAATAGGAGTGGATTGTGGGTTTTGGAGAATTTCAGGTAGGTTTAGGTTGGTTTTGGGGTGGATCTATGGTTTTTGCGGATTTTCTTCCAGTTTTGGGGTGATGCCGTTCTTGTTTGGGATGTTTTTGACGTTTTTTGGGGTCTCTGTTGGGTTTTGTTGGGTTCTCATTGGTCATCATGGTGGAAAAGGGTAAATTGTGGGTTTTGGAGAACATCAGGTAGGTTTAGGGTGGTTTTGGGGTGGATCTATGGTTTTGGGGGATTTTCTTCCAGTTTTGGGGGTGATGCCGATACTTTTTGGGGTGTTTTTGACGTGTTTTGGGGTCTCCATTAGGTTTTGTTGGGTTCTCGTTTTTCATTATGTTAAATAGGAGTGGATTGTGGGTTTTGCAGAACATCAGGTAGGTTTAAGACGTTTTTCAGGGTTAAATCATGGCATTTTTTTTTTTTTTTAGGATCTGGTTTCATTTTGGTGTGTTTTTGACGTGTTTGGGGGTCTCCGTTGGGTTTCGTTGGGTTTCCGTGGTCATCATGGTGGATTAGGGTAAATTGTGTGTTTTGGAGATCTTCAGGTAGGTTTAGGGTGGTTTTGGGGTGTATCTATGGTTTTGGCGTAGTTTCTTCCAGTTTTGGAGGTGATGCCGATATTTTTTGGGGTGTTTTTGACATGTTTTAGGGTCTCTGTTGGGTTTTGTTGGGTTCTCGTTGGTCATCATGGTGGAAAAGGGTAAATTGTGGGTTTTGGAGAACATCAGGTAGGTTTAGGGTGGTTTTGAGGTGGATCTATGGTTTTGGCAGATTTTCTTCCAGTTTTGGGGGTGATCCCGTTCTTGTTTGGGATGTTTTTGACATGTTTTGGGGGTCTCTGTTGGGTTTTGTTGGGTTCTCGTTTTTCATCATGGTGGAAAAGGTTAAATTGTGGGTTTTGGAGAACATCAGGTAGGTTTAGGGTGGTTTTGGGGTGGATCTATGGTTTTGGCGTATTTTCTTCCAGTTTTGGAGGTGATGCCGATATTTTTTGGGGTGTTTTTGACGTGTTTTGGGGTCTCCATTAGGTTTTGTTAGGTTCTTGTTTGTCATTATGTTAAATAGGAGTGGATTGTGGGTTTTGCAGAACATCAGGTAGGTTTAGGGTGGTTTTGGGGTGGATCTATGGTTTTGGTGGATTTTCTTCCAGTTTTGGGGGTGATGCCCTTCTTGTTTGGGGTGTTTTTTAAGGTTTTTGGGGTCTCTCTTGGGTTTTGTTGGGTTCTCGTTGGTCATCATGGTGGAAAATTGTAAATTGTGGGTTTTGTAGAACATCAGGTAGGTTTAGGGTGGTTTTGGGGTGGATATATGGTATTCAGTTTTTTGTTTTTTTTGGGGGGGGGGGGGGGGGATGATCCTGTACTTTTTGTGTTGTTTTTGACGTGTTTTGGGGTCTCCGTTGTGTTTCATTGGGTTTTCCATGGTCATCGTGTTGGAAAAGTGTAAATTGTGGTTTTTGGAGAACTTCAGGTAGGTTTAGGGGGAGTTTTCACGTGGATTCATGGTATTTGGGGTTTTCTTCTTTTTGGGGGAGTGATCCTCTCCTTTCTTCGGGTGATTTTGAAGTGTTTTGGGGTTTCCGTTGCGTTTCGTTGAGTTCCTAATGTGTTTTATGGTGGTTGGGAGTGTGCTTTGGGCTTAGGAGAACATCAGGTAGGTTTAGGGTGTCTTTGAGGTGGATCTGTGGTATTTGGGGTTTTCTTCTATTTTTTGGCGTGATCCTGTTCTTTGTTTTGGGTGTATTTGACGTGTTTTGGGGTCTCCGTTGGGTTTTGTTGTGTTCTTGTTGGTCATTATGTTAAATAGGAGTGGATTGTGGGTTTTGGAGAATTTCAGGTAGGTTTAGGGTGGTTTTGGGGTGGATCTATGGTTTTTGCGGATTTTCTTCCAGTTTTGGGGGTGATGCCGTTCTTGTTTGGGATGTTTTTGACGTTTTTTGGGGTCTCTGTTGGGTTTTGTTGGGTTCTCATTGGTCATCATGGTGGAAAAGGGTAAATTGTGGGTTTTGGAGAACATCAGGTAGGTTTAGGGTGGTTTTGGGGTGGATCTATGGTTTTGGGGGATTTTCTTCCAGTTTTGGGGGTGATGCCGATACTTTTGGGGGTGTTTTTGATGTGTTTTGGGGTCTCCATTAGGTTTTGTTGGGTTCTCGTTTTTCATTATGTTAAATAGGAGTGGATTGTGGGTTTTGCAGAACATCAGGTAGGTTTAAGACGTTTTTCAGGGTTAAATCATGGCATTTTTTTTTTTTTTTAGGATCTGGTTTCATTTTGGTGTGTTTTTGACGTGTTTGGGGGTCTCCGTTGGGTTTCGTTGGGTTTCCGTGGTCATCATGGTGGATTAGGGTAAATTGTGTGTTTTGGAGATCTTCAGGTAGGTTTAGGGTGGTTTTGGGGTGTATCTATGGTTTTGGCGTAGTTTCTTCCAGTTTTGGAGGTGATGCCGATATTTTTTGGGGTGTTTTTGACATGTTTTAGGGTCTCTGTTGGGTTTTGTTGGGTTCTCGTTTTTCATCATGGTGGAAAAGGTTAAATTGTGGGTTTTGGAGAACATCAGGTAGGTTTAGGGTGGTTTTGGGGTGGATCTATGGTTTTGGCGTATTTTCTTCCAGTTTTGGAGGTGATGCCGATATTTTTTGGGGTGTTTTTGACGTGTTTTGGGGTCTCCAATAGGTTTTGTTAGGTTCTTGTTTGTCATTATGTTAAATAGGAGTGGATTGTGGGTTTTGCAGAACATCAGGTAGGTTTAGGGTGGTTTTGGGGTGGATATATTGTATTCAGTTTTTTGGTTTTTTTTTTTTTTGGGGGGGGGGGGGATGATCCTGTTCTTTTTTGGGTTGTTTTTGACGTGTTTTGGGGTCTCCGTTGTGTTTCATTGGGTTTTCCATGGTCATCGTGTTGGAAAAGGGTAAATTGTGGGTTTTGGAGAACTTCAGGTAGGTTTAGGGGGAGTTTTCACGTGGATTCATGGTATTTGGGGTTTTCTTCTTTTTGGGGGAGTGATCCTCTCCTTTCTTCGGGTGATTTTGAAGTGTTTTGGGGTTTCCGTTGCGTTTCGTTGAGTTCCTAATGTGTTTTATGGTGGTTGGGAGTGTGCTTTGGGCTTAGGAGAACATCAGGTAGGTTTAGGGTGTCTTTGAGGTGGATCTGTGGTATTTGGGGTTTTCTTCTATTTTTTGGCGTGATCCTGTTCTTTTTTTTGGGTGTATTTGACGTGTTTTGGGGTCTCCGTTGGGTTTTGTTGTGTTCTTGTTGGTCATTATGTTAAATAGGTGTGGATTGTGGGTTTTGGAGAACATCAGGTAGGTTTAGGGTGGTTTTGGGGTGGATCTATGGTTTTTGCGGATTTTCTTCCAGTTTTGGGGGTGATGCCGTTCTTGTTTGGGGTGTTTTTGATGTGTTTTGGGGTCTCCATTAGGTTTTGTTTGGTTCTCGTTTTTCATTATGTTAAATAGGAGTGGATTGTGGGTTTTGCAGAACATCAGGTAGGTTTAAGACGTTTTTCAGGGTTAAATCATGGCTTTTTTTTTTTTTTTTTTTTAGGATCTGGTTTCATTTTGGTGTGTTTTTGACGTGTTTGGGGTCTCCGTTGGGTTTCGTTGGGTTTCCGTGGTCATCATGGTGGATTAGGGTAAATTGTGTGTTTTGGAGATCTTCAGGTAGGTTTAGGGTGGTTTTGGGGTGTATCTATGGTTTTGGCAGATTTTCTTCCAGTTTTGGGGGTGATCCCGTTCTCGTTTGGGATGTTTTTGACATGTTTTGGGGTCTCTGTTGGGTTTTGTTGGGTTCTCGTTGGTCATCATGGTGGAAAAGGTTAAATTGTGGGTTTTGGAGAACATCAGGTAGGTTTAGGGTGGTTTTGCGGTGGATCTATGGTTTTGGCGTATTTTCTTCCAGTTTTGGAGGTGATGCCGATATTTTTTGGGGTGTTTTTGACGTGTTTGGGGGTCTCCGTTGGGTTTTGTTAGGTTCTTGTTTGTCATTATGTTAAATAGGAGTGGATTGTGGGTTTTGCAGAACATCAGGTAGGTTTAGGGTGGTTTTGGGGTGGATCTATGGTTTTGGCAGATTTTCTTCCAGTTTTGGGGGTGATGCCATTCTTGTTAGGGGTATTTTTAAGGTTTTTGTGGTCTCTGTTGGGTTTTGTTGGGTTCTCGTTGGTCATCATGGTGGAAAAGGGTAAATTGTGGGTTTTGGAGAACATCAGGTAGGTTTAGGGTGGTTTTGGGGTGGATCTATGGTTTTGGGGGATTTTCTTCCAGTTTTGGGGGTGATGCCGATACTTTTGGGGGTGTTTTTGATGTGTTTTGGGGTCTCCATTAGGTTTTGTTGGGTTCTCGTTTTTCATTATGTTAAATAGGAGTGGATTGTGGGTTTTGCAGAACATCAGGTAGGTTTAAGACGTTTTTCAGGGTTAAATCATGGCATTTTTTTTTTTTTTTTTTAGGATCTGGTTTCATTTTGGTGTGTTTTTGACGTGTTTGGGGGTCTCCGTTGGGTTTCGTTGGGTTTCCGTGGTCATCATGGTGGATTAGGGTAAATTGTGTGTTTTGGAGATCTTCAGGTAGGTTTAGGGTGGTTTTGGGGTGGATCTATGGTTTTGGCAGATTTTCTTCCAGTTTTGGGGGTGATGCCATTCTTGTTAGGGGTGTTTTTTAAGGTTTTTGGGGTCTCTGTTGGGTTTTGTTGGGTTCTCGTTGGTCATCATGGTGGAAAAGGGTAAATTGTGGGTTTTGGAGAACATCAGGTAGGTTTAGGGTGGTTTTTGGGTGGATCTATGGTTTTGGGGGATTTTCTTCCAGTTTTGGGGGTGATGCCGATACTTTTGGGGGTGTTTTTGATGTGTTTTGGGGTCTCCATTAGGTTTTGTTGGGTTCTCGTTTTTCATTATGTTAAATAGGAGTGGATTGTGGGTTTTGCAGAACATCAGGTAGGTTTAAGACGTTTTTCAGGGTTAAATCATGGCTTTTTTTTTTTTTTTTAGGATCTGGTTTCATTTCGGTGTGTTTTTGACGTGTTTGGGGGTCTCCGTTGGGTTTCGTTGGGTTTCTGTGGTCATCATGGTGGATTAGGGTAAATTGTGTGTTTTGGAGATCTTCAGGTAGGTTTAGGGTGGTTTTGGGGTGTATCTATGGTTTTGGCAGATTTTCTTCCAGTTTTGGGGGTGATGCCGTTCTTGTTTGGGATGTTTTTGACATGTTTTGGGGTCTCTGTTGGGTTTTGTTGGGTTCTCGTTGGTCATCATGGTGGAAAAGGGTAAATTGTGGGTTTTGGAGAACATCAGGTAGGTTTAGGGTGGTTTTGGGGTGGATATATTGTATTCAGTTTTTTGTTTTTTTTTTTTTTGGGGGGGGGGGATGATCCTGTTCTTTTTTGGGTTGTTTTTGACGTGTTTTGGGGTCTCCGTTGTGTTTCATTGGGTTTTCCATGGTCATCGTGTTGGAAAAGGGTAAATTGTGGGTTTTGGAGAACTTCAGGTAGGTTTAGGGGGAGTTTTCACGTGGATTCATGGTATTTGGGGTTTTCTTCTTTTTGGGGGAGTGATCCTCTCCTTTCTTCGGGTGATTTTGAAGTGTTTTGGGGTTTCCGTTGCGTTTCGTTGAGTTCCTAATGTGTTTAATGGTGGTTGGGAGTGTGCTTTGGGCTTAGGAGAACATCAGGTAGGTTTAGGGTGTCTTTGAGGTGGATCTGTGGTATTTGGGGTTTTCTTCTATTTTTTGGCGTGATCCTGTTCTTTTTTTTGGGTGTATTTGACGTGTTTTGGGGTCTCCGTTGGGTTTTGTTGTGTTCTTGTTGGTCATTATGTTAAATAGGTGTGGATTGTGGGTTTTGGAGAATTTCAGGTAGGTTTAGGGTGGTTTTGGGGTGGATCTATGGTTTTGGGGGATTTTCTTCCAGTTTTGGGGGTGATGCCGTTCTTGTTTGGGGTGTTTTTGACGTTTTTTGGGGTCCCTGTTGGGTTTTGTTGGGTTCTCATAGGTCATCATGGTGGAAAAGGGTAAATTGTGGGTTTTGGAGAACATCAGGTAGGTTTAGGGTGGTTTTGGGGTGGATCTATGGTTTTGGGGGATTTTCTTCCAGTTTTGGGGGTGATGCCGTTCTTGTTTGGGATGTTTTTGACATGTTTTGGGGTCTCTGTTGGGTTTTGTTGGGTTCTCGTTTTTCATCATGGTGGAAAAGGTTAAATTGTGGGTTTTGGAGAACATCAGGTAGGTTTAGGGTGGTTTTGGGGTGGATCTATGGTTTTGGCGTATTTTCTTCCAGTTTTGGAGGTGATGCCGATATTTTTTGGGGTGATTTTGACGTGTTTTGGGGTCTCCATTAGGTTTTGTTAGGTTCTTGTTTGTCATTATGTTAAATAGGAGTGGATTGTGGGTTTTGTAGAACATCAGGTAGGTTTAGGGTGGTTTTCGGGTGGATCTATGGTTTTGGCGGATTTTCTTCCAGTTTTGGGGGTGATGCCCTTCTTGTTTGGGGTGTTTTTTAAGGTTTTTGTGGTCTCTGTTGGGTTTTGTTGGGTTCTCGTTGGTCATCATGGTGGAAAAGGGTAAATTGTGGGTTTTGGAGAACATCAGGTAGGTTTAGGGTGGTTTTGGGGTGGATATATTGTATTCAGTTTTTTGGTTTTTTTTTTGGGGGGGGGGGGGGGATGATCCTGTACTTTTTGTGTTGTTTTTGACGTGTTTTGGGGTCTCCGTTGTTTTTCATTGGGTTTTCCATGGTCATCGTGTTGGAAAAGGGTAAATTGTGGGTTTTGGAGAACTTCAGGTAGGTTTAGGGGGAGTTTTCACGTGGATTCATGGTATTTGGGGTTTTCTTCTCTTTGGGGGAGTGATCCTCTCCTTTCTTCGGGTGATTTTGAAGTGTTTTGGGGTTTCCGTTGCGTTTCGTTGAGTTCCTAATGTGTTTTATGGTGGTTGGGAGTGTGCTTTGGGCTTAGGAGAACATCAGGTAGGTTTAGGGTGTCTTTGAGGTGGATCTGTGGTATTTGGGGTTTTCTTCTATTTTTTGGCGTGATCCTGTTCTTTTTTTTGGGTGTATTTGACGTGTTTTGGGGTCTCCGTTGGGTTTTGTTGTGTTCTTGTTGGTCATTATGTTAAATAGGTGTGGATTGTGGGTTTTGGAGAATTTCAGGTAGGTTTAGGGTGGTTTTGGGGTGGATCTATGGTTTTGGCGGATTTTCTTCCAGTTTTGGGGGTGATGCCGTTCTTGTTTGGGGTGTTTTTGACGTTTTTTGGGGTCCCTGTTGGGTTTTGTTGGGTTCTCATAGGTCATCATGGTGGAAAAGGTTAAATTGTGGGTTTTGGAGAACATCAGGTAGGTTTAGGGTGGTTTTGAGGTGGATCTATAGTTTTGAGGGATTTTCTTCCAGTTTTGGGGGTGATCCCGTTCTTGTTTGGGGTGTTTTTGACGTGTTTTGGGGTCTCCGTTGGGTTTCGTTGGCTTCTCGTTGGTCGTTAATTTAAATGGGTGTGGATTGTGGGTTTTGGAGAAGATCAGGTGACTTTAGAGTGGTTTCGGGGTTGGATCCGTGCTTTTTGGAGATTTTCTTCTTGTTTTGGGGGTGATCCCGTTTTTGTTTGGGGTGTTTTTGACGTGTTTTGTGATCTCCGTTGGGTGTTGTTGGGTTTTCCGTGTTCATCGTGGTGGAAAATGGTAAATTGTGGGTTTTGGAGAACATCAGGTAGGTTTAGGATGGTTTTGGGGTGGATCTATGGTTTAGGGGATTTTCTTTCATTTTTGGGTGTGATCCGGTTCTTGTTTGGGGTGTTTTTGCCGTGTTTTGGGGTCTCCGTTGGGTTTCGTTGGGTTCTCGTTGGTCTTTAAGTTAAATGGGAGTGGATGGTGGGTTTTGCAGAAGATCATGTGAGTTTAGGGTGGTTTGGGGGTTGGATCCGTGCTTTTTGGGGATTTTCTTCCAGTTTTGGGGTTGATCCCGTTCTTGTTTGGGGTGTTTTTGTTTATTTTTTTGAGGTCTCCGTTGGGTTTCTTTGGGTTTTCCATGGTCATCATGGTGGAAAAGGTTAAATTGTGGGTTTTGGAGAACATCAGGTAGGTTTAGGGTGGTTTTGGGGTGGATCTATGGTTTTGGCAGATTTTCTTCCAGTTTTGGGGGTGATGCCATTCTTGTTAGGGGTGTTTTTTAAGGTTTTTGGGGTCTCTGTTGGGTTTTGTTGGGTTCTCGTTGGTCATCATGGTGGAAAAGGGTAAATTGTGGGTTTTGGAGAACATCAGGTAGGTTTAGGGTGGTTTTGGGGTGGATCTATGGTTTTGGGGGATTTTCTTCCAGTTTTGGGGGTGATGCCGATACTTTTGGGGGTGTTTTTGATGTGTTTTGGGGTCTCCATTAGGTTTTGTTGGGTTCTCGTTTTTCATTATGTTAAATAGGAGTGGATTGTGGGTTTTGCAGAACATCAGGTAGGTTTAAGACGTTTTTCAGGGTTAAATCATGGCATTTTTTTTTTTTTTTTTAGGATCTGGTTTCATTTTGGTGTGTTTTTGACGTGTTTGGGGGTCTCCGTTGGGTTTCGTTGGGTTTCCGTGGTCATCATGGTGGATTAGGGTAAATTGTGTGTTTTGGAGATCTTCAGGTAGGTTTAGGGTGGTTTTGGGGTGTATCTATGGTTTTGGCAGATTTTCTTCCAGTTTTGGGGGTGATGCCGTTCTTGTTTGGGATGTTTTTGACATGTTTTGGGGTCTCTGTTGGGTTTTGTTGGGTTCTCGTTGGTCATCATGGTGGAAAAGGGTAAATTGTGGGTTTTGGAGAACATCAGGTAGGTTTAGGGTGGTTTTGGGGTGGATATATTGTATTCAGTTTTTTGGTTTTTTTTTTTTTTGGGGGGGGGGGGGATGATCCTGTTCTTTTTTGGGTTGTTTTTGACGTGTTTTGGGGTCTCCGTTGTGTTTCATTGGGTTTTCCATGGTCATCGTGTTGGAAAAGGGTAAATTGTGGGTTTTGGAGAACTTCAGGTAGGTTTAGGGGGAGTTTTCACGTGGATTCATGGTATTTGGGGTTTTCTTCTCTTTGGGGGAGTGATTCTCTCCTTTCTTTGGGTGATTTTGAAGTGTTTTGGGGTTTCCGTTGCGTTTCGTTGAGTTCCTAATGTGTTTTATGGTGGTTGGGAGTGTGCTTTGGGCTTAGGAGAACATCAGGTAGGTTTAGGGTGTCTTTGAGGTGGATCTGTGGTATTTGGGGTTTTCTTCTATTTTTTGGCGTGATCCTGTTCTTTTTTTTGGGTGTATTTGACGTGTTTTGGGGTCTCCGTTGGGTTTTGTTGTGTTCTTGTTGGTCATTATGTTAAATAGGTGTGGATTGTGGGTTTTGGAGAATTTCAGGTAGGTTTAGGGTGGTTTTGGGGTGGATCTATGGTTTTGGCGGATTTTCTTCCAGTTTTGGGGGTGATGCCGATACTTTTTGGGGTGTTTTTGACGTTTTTTGGGGTCCCTGTTGGGTTTTGTTGGGTTCTCATAGGTCATCATGGTGGAAAATGGTAAATTGTGGGTTTTGGAGAACATCAGGTAGGTTTAGGGTGGTTTTGGGGTGGATCTATGGTTTTGGGGGATTTTCTTCCAGTTTTGGGGGTGATGCCGTTCTTGTTTGGGATGTTTTTGACATGTTTTGGGGTCTCTGTTGGGTTTTGTTGGGTTCTCGTTTTTCATCATGGTGGAAAAGGTTAAATTGTGGGTTTTGGAGAACATCAGGTAGGTTTAGGGTGGTTTTGGGGTGGATCTATGGTTTTGGCGTATTTTCTTCCAGTTTTGGAGGTGATGCCGATATTTTTTGGGGTGATTTTGACGTGTTTTGGGGTCTCCATTAGGTTTTGTTAGGTTCTTGTTTGTCATTATGTTAAATAGGAGTGGATTGTGGGTTTTGTAGAACATCAGGTAGGGTTAGGGTGGTTTTGGGGTGGATCTATGGTTTTGGCGGATTTTCTTCCAGTTTTGGGGGTGATGCCCTTCTTGTTTGGGGTGTTTTTTAAGGTTTTTGGGGTCTCTGTTGGGTTTTGTTGGGTTCTCGTTGGTCATCATGGTGGAAAAGGGTAAATTGTGGGTTTTGGAGAACATCAGGTAGGTTTAGGGTGGTTTTGGGGTGGATATATTGTATTCAGTTTTTTGGGTTTTTTTTTTGGGGGGGGGGGGATGATCCTGTACTTTTTGTGTTGTTTTTGACGTGTTTTGGGGTCTCCGTTGTTTTTCATTGGGTTTTCCATGGTCATCGTGTTGGAAAATGGTAAATTGTGGGTTTTGGAGAACTTCAGGTAGGTTTAGGGGGAGTTTTCACGTGGATTCATGGTATTTGGGGTTTTCTTCTTTTTGGGGGAGTGATCCTCTCCTTTCTTCGGGTGATTTTGAAGTGTTTTGGGGTTTCCGTTGCGTTTCGTTGAGTTCCTAATGTGTTTTATGGTGGTTGGGAGTGTGCTTTGGGCTTAGGAGAACATCAGGTAGGTTTAGGATGTCTTTGAGGTGGATCTGTGGTATTTGGGGTTTTCTTCTATTTTTTGGCGTGATCCTGTTCTTTGTTTTGGGTGTATTTGACGTGTTTTGGGGTCTCCGTTGGGTTTTGTTGTGTTCTTGTTGGTCATTATGTTAAATAGGTGTGGATTGTGGGTTTTGGAGAATTTCAGGTAGGTTTAGGGTGGTTTTGGGGTGGATCTATGGTTTTTGCGGATTTTCTTCCAGTTTTGGGGGTGATGCCGTTCTTGTTTGGGATGTTTTTGACGTTTTTTGGGGTCTCTGTTGGGTTTTGTTGGGTTCTCCTTGGTCATCATGGTGGAAAAGGGTAAATTGTGGGTTTTGGAGAACATCAGGTAGGTTTAGGGTGGTTTTGGGGTGGATCTATGGTTTTGGGGGATTTTCTTCCAGTTTTGGGGGTGATGCCGATACTTTTGGGGGTGTTTTTGATGTGTTTTGGGGTCTCCATTAGGTTTTGTTGGGTTCTCGTTTTTCATTATGTTAAATAGGAGTGGATTGTGGGTTTTGCAGAACATCAGGTAGGTTTAAGACGTTTTTCAGGGTTAAATCATGGCATTTTTTTTTTTTTTTTTAGGATCTGGTTTCATTTTGGTGTGTTTTTGACGTGTTTGGGGGTCTCCGTTGGGTTTCGTTGGGTTTCCGTGGTCATCATGGTGGATTAGGGTAAATTGTGTGTTTTGGAGATCTTCAGGTAGGTTTAGGGTGGTTTTGGGGTGGATCTATGGTTTTGGCAGATTTTCTTCCAGTTTTGGGGGTGATGCCATTCTTGTTAGGGGTGTTTTTTAAGGTTTTTGGGGTCTCTGTTGGGTTTTGTTGGGTTCTCGTTGGTCATCATGGTGGAAAAGGGTAAATTGTGGGTTTTGTAGAACATCAGGTAGGTTTAGGGTGGTTTTGGGGTGGATATATTGTATTCAGTTTTTTGGTTTTTTTTTTTTGGGGGGGGGGGGATGATTCTGTTCTTTTTTGGGTTGTTTTTGACGTGTTTTGGGGTCTCCGTTGTGTTTCATTGGGTTTTCCATGGTCATCGTGTTGGAAAAGGGTAAATTGTGGGTTTTGGAGAACTTCAGGTAGGTTTAGGGGGAGTTTTCACGTGGATTCATGGTATTTGGGGTTTTCTTCTCTTTGGGGGAGTGATCCTCTCCTTTCTTCGGGTGATTTTGAAGTGTTTTGGGGTTTCCGTTGCGTTTCGTTGAGTTCCTAATGTGTTTTATGGTGGTTGGGAGTGTGCTTTGGGCTTAGGAGAACATCAGGTAGGTTTAGGGTGTCTTTGAGGTGGATCTGTGGTATTTGGGGTTTTCTTCTATTTTTTGGCGTGATCCTGTTCTTTGTTTTGGGTGTATTTGACGTGTTTTGGGGTCTCCGTTGGGTTTTGTTGTGTTCTTGTTGGTCATTATGTTAAATAGGTGTGGATTGTGGGTTTTGAAGAATTTCAGGTAGGTTTAGGGTGGTTTTGGGGTGGATCTATGGTTTTGGGGGATTTTCTTCCAGTTTTGGGGGTGATGCCGTTCTTGTTTGGGGTGTTTTTGACGTGTTTTGGGGTCTCCGTTGGGTTTCGTTGGCTTCTCGTTGGTCGTTAATTTAAATGGGTGTGGATTGTGGGTTTTGGAGAAGATCAGGTGACTTTAGAGTGGTTTCGGGGTTGGATCCGTGCTTTTTGGAGATTTTCTTCTTTTTTTGGGGGTGATCCCGTTTTTGTTTGGGGTGTTTTTGACGTGTTTTGTGATCTCCGTTGGGTGTTGTTGGGTTTTCCGTGTTCATCGTGGTGGAAAATGGTAAATTGTGGGTTTTGGAGAACATCAGGTAGGTTTAGGGTGGTTTTGGGGTGGATCTATGGTTTAGGGGATTTTCTTTCATTTTTGGGTGTGATCCGGTTCTTGTTTGGGGTGTTTTTGCCGTGTTTTGGGGTCTCCGTTGGGTTTCGTTGGGTTCTCGTTGGTCTTTAAGTTAAATGGGAGTGGACGGTGGGTTTTGCAGAAGATCATGTGAGTTTAGGGTGGTTTGGGGGTTGGATCCGTGCTTTTTGTGGATTTTCTTCCAGTTTTGGGGGTGATCCCGTTCTTGTTTGGGGTGTTTTTGTTTATTTTTTTGAGGTCTCCGTTGGGTTTCTTTGGGTTTTCCATGGTCATCATGGTGGAAAAGGTTAAATTGTGGGTTTTGGAGAAGATCAGGTAGGTTTAGGGTGGTTTTGGGGTGGATCTATGGTTTTGGGGGATTTTCTTCCAGTTTTGTTGTTGATCCCGTTCTTGTTTGGGTGTTTTTGACGTGTTTTGTGGTCTCCGTTGGGTTTCGTTTGGTTTTCCGTGGTCATCCTAGTGGAAAAGAGTAAGTTGTGGGTTTTGGAGAACATCAGGTAGGTTTAGGGTGCTTTTCGGGAGGATATGTGGTATTTGGCATTTTGTTCTATTTTTTCGGTTATTTCTGTTCTTTGTTGGGTGTTTTTGGCGTGTTTTGCGGTCTCTGTTGGGTTTCGTTAGGTTCTTGTTGGTCGTCAAGGTAAATGGGAGTGGATTGTGGGTTTTGGAGAAGATCAGGTTAGTTTACGGCGGTTTGGGGGGGAAATTCATAGTTTTTGGTGTTTTTTCTTCTGATCCCTTTCTTTTTTGGGGTGTTTTTGACGTGTTTTTCGGTCTTTGTTGGGTTTCATTGGGTTCTCGTTTGACGTTAAGGTAAATGGGTCTGGATGGTGGGTTTTGGAGAAGATCATGTGAGTTTAGTACGGTTTTTGGGGGAAATTCATAGTTTTTGGTGTTTTTTCTTCTGATCCCGTTCTTTTTTGGGGTGTTTTAGACGTGTTTTGGGGTCTCCGTTGGGTTTTGTTGGGTTTTCCCTGGTCATCATGGTGGAAAAGGGTAAATTGTGGGTTTTGGAGAATTTCAGGTAGGTTTAGGGTGGTTTTGGGGTGGATCTATGGTTTTGGCGGATTTTCTTCCAGTTTTGGGGGTGATGCCGTTCTTGTTTGGGATGTTTTTGACGTTTTTTGGGGTCTCTGTTGGGTTTTGTTGGGTTCTCCTTGGTCATCATGGTGGAAAAGGGTAAATTGTGGGTTTTGGAGAACATCACGTAGGTTTAGGGTGGTTTTGGGGTGGATCTATGGTTTTGGGGGATTTTCTTCCAGTTTTGGGGGTGATGCCGATACTTTTTGGGGTGTTTTTGATGTGTTTTGGGGTCTCCATTAGGTTTTGTTAGGTTCTTGTTTGTCATTATGTTAAATAGGAGTGGATTGTGGGTTTTGCAGAACATCAGGTAGGGTTAGGGTGGTTTTGGGGTGGATCTATTGTTTTGGCGGATTTTCTTCCAGTTTTGGGGGTGATGCCCTTCTTGTTTGGGGTGTTTTTTAAGGTTTTTGGGGTCTCTGTTGGGTTTTGTTGGGTTCTCGTTGGTCATCATGGTGGAAAAGGTTAAATTGTGGGTTTTGGAGAACATCAGGTAGGTTTAGGGTGGTTTTGGGGTGGATATATGGTATTCAGTTTTTTGTTTTTTTTTTTTTGGGGGGGGGGGATGATCCTGTACTTTTTGTGTTGTTTTTGACGTGTTTTGGGGTCTCCGTTGTGTTTCATTGGGTTTTCCATGGTCATCGTGTTGGAAAAGGGTAAATTGTGGGTTTTGGAGAACTTCAGGTAGGTTTAGGGGGAGTTTTCACGTGGATTCATGGTATTTGGGGTTTTCTTCTTTTTGGGGGAGTGATCCTCTCCTTTCTTCGGGTGATTTTGAAGTGTTTTGGGGTTTCCGTTGCGTTTCATTGAGTTCCTAATGTGTTTTATGGTGGTTGGGAGTGTGCTTTGGGCTTAGGAGAACATCAGGTAGGTTTAGGATGTCTTTGAGGTGGATCTGTGGTATTTGGGGTTTTCTTCTATTTTTTGGCGTGATCCTGTTCTTTTTTTTGGGTGTATTTGACGTGTTTTGGGGTCTCCGTTGGGTTTTGTTGTGTTCTTGTTGGTCATTATGTTAAATAGGTGTGGATTGTGGGTTTTGGAGAATTTCAGGTAGGTTTAGGGTGGTTTTGGGGTGGATCTATGGTTTTGGCGGATTTTCTTCCAGTTTTGGGGGTGATGCCGTTCTTGTTTGGGATGTTTTTGACGTTTTTTGGGGTCTCTGTTGGGTTTTGTTGGGTTCTCATTGGTCATCATGGTGGAAAAGGGTAAATTGTGGGTTTTGGAGAACATCAGGTAGGTTTAGGGTGGTTTTGGGGTGGATCTATGGTTTTGGGGGATTTTCTTCCAGTTTTGGGGGTGATGCTGATACTTTTGGGGGTGTTTTTGATGTGTTTTGGGGTCTCCATTAGGTTTTGTTGGGTTCTCGTTTTTCATTATGTTAAATAGGAGTGGATTGTGGGTTTTGCAGAACATCAGGTAGGTTTAAGACGTTTTTCAGGGTTAAATCATGGCATTTTTTTTTTTTTTTAGGATCTGGTTTCATTTTGGTGTGTTTTTGACGTGTTTGGGGGTCTCCGTTGGGTTTCGTTGGGTTTCCGTGGTCATCATGGTGGATTAGGGTAAATTGTGTGTTTTGGAGATCTTCAGGTAGGTTTAGGGTGGTTTTGGGGTGTATCTATGGTTTTGGCAGATTTTCTTCCAGTTTTGGGGGTGATGCCATTCTTGTTAGGGGTGTTTTTTAAGGTTTTTGGGGTCTCTGTTGGGTTTTGTTGGGTTTTCCCTGGTCATCATGGTGGAAAAGGGTAAATTGTGGGTTTTGGAGAACATCAGGTAGGTTTAGGGTGGTTTTGAGGTGGATCTATAGTTTTGAGGGGTTTTCTTCCAGTTTTGGGGGTGATCCCGTTCTTGTTTGGGGTGTTTTTGACGTGTTTTGGGGTCTCCGTTGGGTTTCGTTGGCTTCTCGTTGGTCGTTAATTTAAATGGGTGTGGATTGTGGGTTTTGGAGAAGATCAGGTGACTTTAGAGTGGTTTCGGGGTTGGATCCGTGCTTTTTGGAGATTTTCTTCTTGTTTTGGGGGTGATCCCGTTTTTGTTTGGGGTGTTTTTGACGTGTTTTGTGATCTCTGTTGGGTGTTGTTGGGTTTTCCGTGTTCATCGTGGTGGAAAATGGTAAATTGTGGGTTTTGGAGAACATCAGGTAGGTTTAGGGTTTTTTGGGTGGATCTATGGTTTAGGGGATTTTCTTTCATTTTTGGGTGTGATCCGGTTCTTGTTTGGGGTGTTTTTGCCGTGTTTTGGGGTCTCCGTTGGGTTTCGTTGGGTTCTCGTTGGTCTTTAAGTTAAATGGGAGTGGATGGTGGGTTTTGCAGAAGATCATGTGAGTTCAGGGTGGTTTGGGGGTTGGATCCGTGCTTTTTGGGGATTTTCTTCCAGTTTTGGGGGTGATCCCGTTCTTGTTTGGGGTGTTTTTGTTTATTTTTTTGAGGTCTCCGTTGGGTTTCTTTGGGTTTTCCATGGTCATCATGGTGGAAAAGGTTAAATTGTGGGTTTTGGAGAAGATCAGGTAGGTTTAGGGTGGTTTTGGGGTGGATCTATGGTTTTGGGGGATTTTCTTCCAGTTTTGGGGGTGATCCCTTTCTTGTTTGGTGTGTTTTTGACCTGTTTTGGGGTCTCCGTTGGGCTTCGTTAGGTTCTCGTTGGTTGTCAAGGTAAATGGGAGCGGATTGTGGGTTTTGGAGAAGATCAGGTTAGTTTACGGCGGTTTGGGGGGGAAATTCATAGTTTTTGGTGTTTTTTCTTCTGATCCTGTTCTTTTTTTGGGTGTTTTAGACGTGTTTTGCTGTCTCCGTTGCGTTTCGTGCGGTTTTCCGTGTTCATCTGGGTAGAAAAGGGTAAATTGTGGGTTTTGGAGAACATCAGGTAGGATTAGGGTGGTTTTGAGGTGGATCTATGGTTTTGACGGGCTTTCTTCCAGCTTTTGGGTGATCCCATTTGTGTTTGCGGTGGTTTTGACGTGTTTTGTGGTCTCCTTTGGGTTTCGTTTGGTTTTCCGTGGTCATCATGATCGAAAAGGGTAAGTTGCGGGTTTTGGAGAACATCAGGTAGGTTTGGGGGGACTTTGGGGGTGGATTCTTGGTATTTGGGGTTTTCTTCTCTTTTTTTGGTGTGATCCCTTTCTTTTTTTGGGTGTTTTTGACGTGTTTTGGGGTCTCCGTTGGGTTTCATTGGGTTCTCGTTTGACGTTAAGGTAAATGGGAGCGGATTGTGGGTTTTGGAGAAGATCATGTTAGTTTAGTGTGGTTTTGGGGGAAAATTCATAGTTTTTGGTGTTTTATCTTCTGATCCCGTTCTTTTTTGGGGTGCTTTAGACGTGTTTTGGGGTCTCCGTTGGGTTTTGTTGGGTTTTCCGTGGTCATTATGGTGGAAAAGGGTAAATTGTGGGTTTTGGAGAACGTCAGGTAGGTTTAGGGTGGTTTTGAGGTGGATTTGTGGTTTTGAGGGGTTTTCTTCCAGTTTTGGGGATGATCCCGTTCTTGTTTGGGGTGTTTTTGGCGTGTTTTTGGGTCTCTGTTGGGTTTCGTTGGCTTCTCTTTGGTCGTTAATTTAAATGGGTGTGGATTGTGGGTTTTGGAGAAGATCAGGTGAGTTTAGAGTGGTTTCGGGGTTCGATCCGTGCTTTTTGGAGATTTTCTTCTAGTTTTGGGGGTGATCCCGTTTTTGTTTGGGGTGTTTTTGACGTGTTTTGGGGTCTCCGTTGGGTTTCGTTGGGTTTTCCGTGTTCATCGTGGTGGAAAAGTGTCAATTGTGGGTTTTGGAGAACTTCAGGTAGGTTTAGGGTGGTTTTGTGGTGGATCTCTGGTTTTGGGGGTTTTCTTTCGTTTTTGGGGGTGATGCTGTTCCTTTCTGGGGTGTTTTTGACGTGTTTTGGGGTCTCTGTTGTGTTTTGTTGGGTTTTGCGTGGTCAACATGTTGGAAAAGTGTGAATTGTGGGTTTTGGAGAATTTCAGGTTAGCTTAGGGTGGTTTTGGGGTGGATCTATGGAATTCGGGCCTTTATTCTGTTTTTTTGGATGATCCTGTTCTTGTTTGCAGTGTTTTTGACGTGTTTTGGGGTCTCCGTTGGGTTTCATTGGGTTCTCGATGGTCGTTAAGTTAAATGGGAGTGGATGGTGGGTTTTGGAGAAGATCAGGTAAGTTTAGGGTGGTTTGGGGGTTGGATCCGTGCTTTTTGGGGATTTTCGTTCGTTTTTGGTTGTGATCCCGTTCTCTTTTGGGGTGTTTATGACTTTTTTTTGTGGTCTCCGTCGGGTTTTGTTGGGTTTTCCCTGGTCATCATGGTGGAAAAGTGTAAATTGTGGGTTTTGGAGAAGATCAGGTAGGTTTAGGGTGGTTTGGGGGTGGATCTATGGTTTTGGGGGTATTCTTTCATTTTTGGGGGTGATCCTGTTCCTTTCTGGGGTGTTTTTGACGTGTTTTGGGGCCTCTGTTGTGTTTCGTTGGGTTTTCTTTGGTCATCATGTTGGAAAAGGGTCACTTGTGGGTTTTGGAGAAGATCAGGGTGCTTTAGGGTGGTTTTGGGGTGGATCTATGGAATTTGGGCCTTTATTCTGTTTTTTGGGATGATCCCATTCCTGTTTGCGGTGGTTTTGACGTGTTTTGGGGTCTCCGTTGGGTTTCGTTGGCTTCTCGTTGGTCGTTAATTTAAATGGGTGTGGATTGTGGGTTTTGGAGAAGATCAGGTGACTTTAGAGTGGTTTCGGGGTTGGATCCGTGCTTTTTGGAGATTTTCTTCTTTTTTTGGGGGTGATCCCGTTTTTGTTTGGGGTGTTTTTGACGTGTTTTGTGATCTCCGTTGGGTGTTGTTGGGTTTTCCGTGTTCATCGTGGTGGAAAATGGTAAATTGTGGGTTTTGGAGAACATCAGGTAGGTTTAGGGTGGTTTTGGGGTGGATCTATGGTTTAGGGGATTTTCTTTCATTTTTGGGTGTGATCCGGTTCTTGTTTGGGGTGTTTTTGCCGTGTTTTGGGGTCTCCGTTGGGTTTCGTTGGGTTCTCGTTGGTCTTTAAGTTAAATGGGAGTGGACGGTGGGTTTTGCAGAAGATCATGTGAGTTTAGGGTGGTTTGGGGGTTGGATCCGTGCTTTTTGTGGATTTTCTTCCAGTTTTGGGGGTGATCCCGTTCTTGTTTGGGGTGTTTTTGTTTATTTTTTTGAGGTCTCCGTTGGGTTTCTTTGGGTTTTCCATGGTCATCATGGTGGAAAAGGTTAAATTGTGGGTTTTGGAGAAGATCAGGTAGGTTTAGGGTGGTTTTGGGGTGGATCTATGGTTTTGGGGGATTTTCTTCCAGTTTTGTTGTTGATCCCGTTCTTGTTTGGGTGTTTTTGACGTGTTTTGTGGTCTCCGTTGGGTTTCGTTTGGTTTTCCGTGGTCATCCTAGTGGAAAAGAGTAAGTTGTGGGTTTTGGAGAACATCAGGTAGGTTTAGGGTGCTTTTCGGGAGGATATGTGGTATTTGGCATTTTGTTCTATTTTTTCGGTTATTTCTGTTCTTTGTTGGGTGTTTTTGGCGTGTTTTGCGGTCTCTGTTGGGTTTCGTTAGGTTCTTGTTGGTCGTCAAGGTAAATGGGAGTGGATTGTGGGTTTTGGAGAAGATCAGGTTAGTTTACGGCGGTTTGGGGGGGAAATTCATAGTTTTTGGTGTTTTTTCTTCTGATCCCTTTCTTTTTTGGGGTGTTTTTGACGTGTTTTTCGGTCTTTGTTGGGTTTCATTGGGTTCTCGTTTGACGTTAAGGTAAATGGGTCTGGATGGTGGGTTTTGGAGAAGATCATGTGAGTTTAGTACGGTTTTTGGGGGAAAATCATAGTTTTTGGTGTTTTTTCTTCTGATCCCGTTCTTTTTTGGGGTGTTTTAGACGTGTTTTGGGGTCTCCGTTGGGTTTTGTTGGGTTTTCCCTGGTCATCATGGTGGAAAAGGGTAAATTGTGGGTTTTGGAGAATTTCAGGTAGGTTTAGGGTGGTTTTGGGGTGGATCTATGGTTTTGGCGGATTTTCTTCCAGTTTTGGGGGTGATGCCGTTCTTGTTTGGGATGTTTTTGACGTTTTTTGGGGTCTCTGTTGGGTTTTGTTGGGTTCTCCTTGGTCATCATGGTGGAAAAGGGTAAATTGTGGGTTTTGGAGAACATCACGTAGGTTTAGGGTGGTTTTGGGGTGGATCTATGGTTTTGGGGGATTTTCTTCCAGTTTTGGGGGTGATGCCGATACTTTTTGGGGTGTTTTTGATGTGTTTTGGGGTCTCCATTAGGTTTTGTTAGGTTCTTGTTTGTCATTATGTTAAATAGGAGTGGATTGTGGGTTTTGCAGAACATCAGGTAGGTTTAGGGTGGTTTTGGGGTGGATCTATTGTTTTGGCGGATTTTCTTCCAGTTTTGGGGGTGATGCCCTTCTTGTTTGGGGTGTTTTTTAAGGTTTTTGGGGTCTCTGTTGGGTTTTGTTGGGTTCTCGTTGGTCATCATGGTGGAAAAGGTTAAATTGTGGGTTTTGGAGAACATCAGGTAGGTTTAGGGTGGTTTTGGGGTGGATATATGGTATTCAGTTTTTTGTTTTTTTTTTTTTGGGGGGGGGGGATGATCCTGTACTTTTTGTGTTGTTTTTGACGTGTTTTGGGGTCTCCGTTGTGTTTCATTGGGTTTTCCATGGTCATCGTGTTGGAAAAGGGTAAATTGTGGGTTTTGGAGAACTTCAGGTAGGTTTAGGGGGAGTTTTCACGTGGATTCATGGTATTTGGGGTTTTCTTCTTTTTGGGGGAGTGATCCTCTCCTTTCTTCGGGTGATTTTGAAGTGTTTTGGGGTTTCCGTTGCGTTTCATTGAGTTCCTAATGTGTTTTATGGTGGTTGGGAGTGTGCTTTGGGCTTAGGAGAACATCAGGTAGGTTTAGGATGTCTTTGAGGTGGATCTGTGGTATTTGGGGTTTTCTTCTATTTTTTGGCGTGATCCTGTTCTTTTTTTTGGGTGTATTTGACGTGTTTTGGGGTCTCCGTTGGGTTTTGTTGTGTTCTTGTTGGTCATTATGTTAAATAGGTGTGGATTGTGGGTTTTGGAGAATTTCAGGTAGGTTTAGGGTGGTTTTGGGGTGGATCTATGGTTTTGGCGGATTTTCTTCCAGTTTTGGGGGTGATGCCGTTCTTGTTTGGGATGTTTTTGACGTTTTTTGGGGTCTCTGTTGGGTTTTGTTGGGTTCTCATTGGTCATCATGGTGGAAAAGGGTAAATTGTGGGTTTTGGAGAACATCAGGTAGGTTTAGGGTGGTTTTGGGGTGGATCTATGGTTTTGGGGGATTTTCTTCCAGTTTTGGGGGTGATGCTGATACTTTTGGGGGTGTTTTTGATGTGTTTTGGGGTCTCCATTAGGTTTTGTTGGGTTCTCGTTTTTCATTATGTTAAATAGGAGTGGATTGTGGGTTTTGCAGAACATCAGGTAGGTTTAAGACGTTTTTCAGGGTTAAATCATGGCATTTTTTTTTTTTTTTAGGATCTGGTTTCATTTTGGTGTGTTTTTGACGTGTTTGGGGGTCTCCGTTGGGTTTCGTTGGGTTTCCGTGGTCATCATGGTGGATTAGGGTAAATTGTGTGTTTTGGAGATCTTCAGGTAGGTTTAGGGTGGTTTTGGGGTGTATCTATGGTTTTGGCAGATTTTCTTCCAGTTTTGGGGGTGATGCCATTCTTGTTAGGGGTGTTTTTTAAGGTTTTTGGGGTCTCTGTTGGGTTTTGTTGGGTTTTCCCTGGTCATCATGGTGGAAAAGGGTAAATTGTGGGTTTTGGAGAACATCAGGTAGGTTTAGGGTGGTTTTGAGGTGGATCTATAGTTTTGAGGGGTTTTCTTCCAGTTTTGGGGGTGATCCCGTTCTTGTTTGGGGTGTTTTTGACGTGTTTTGGGGTCTCCGTTGGGTTTCGTTGGCTTCTCGTTGGTCGTTAATTTAAATGGGTGTGGATTGTGGGTTTTGGAGAAGATCAGGTGACTTTAGAGTGGTTTCGGGGTTGGATCCGTGCTTTTTGGAGATTTTCTTCTTGTTTTGGGGGTGATCCCGTTTTTGTTTGGGGTGTTTTTGACGTGTTTTGTGATCTCCGTTGGGTGTTGTTGGGTTTTCCGTGTTCATCGTGGTGGAAAATGGTAAATTGTGGGTTTTGGAGAACATCAGGTAGGTTTAGGGTTTTTTGGGTGGATCTATGGTTTAGGGGATTTTCTTTCATTTTTGGGTGTGATCCGGTTCTTGTTTGGGGTGTTTTTGCCGTGTTTTTGGGTCTCCGTTGGGTTTCGTTGGGTTCTCGTTGGTCTTTAAGTTAAATGGGAGTGGATGGTGGGTTTTGCAGAAGATCATGTGAGTTCAGGGTGGTTTGGGGGTTGGATCCGTGCTTTTTGGGGATTTTCTTCCAGTTTTGGGGGTGATCCCGTTCTTGTTTGGGGTGTTTTTGTTTATTTTTTTGAGGTCTCCGTTGGGTTTCTTTGGGTTTTCCATGGTCATCATGGTGGAAAAGGTTAAATTGTGGGTTTTGGAGAAGATCAGGTAGGTTTAGGGTGGTTTTGGGGTGGATCTATGGTTTTGGGGGATTTTCTTCCAGTTTTGGGGGTGATCCCTTTCTTGTTTGGTGTGTTTTTGACCTGTTTTGGGGTCTCCGTTGGGCTTCGTTAGGTTCTCGTTGGTTGTCAAGGTAAATGGGAGCGGATTGTGGGTTTTGGAGAAGATCAGGTTAGTTTACGGCGGTTTGGGGGGGAAATTCATAGTTTTTGGTGTTTTTTCTTCTGATCCTGTTCTTTTTTTGGGTGTTTTAGACGTGTTTTGCTGTCTCCGTTGCGTTTCGTGCGGTTTTCCGTGTTCATCTGGGTAGAAAAGGGTAAATTGTGGGTTTTGGAGAACATCAGGTAGGATTAGGGTGGTTTTGAGGTGGATCTATGGTTTTGACGGGCTTTCTTCCAGCTTTTGGGTGATCCCATTTGTGTTTGCGGTGGTTTTGACGTGTTTTGTGGTCTCCTTTGGGTTTCGTTTGGTTTTCCGTGGTCATCATGATGGAAAAGGGTAAGTTGCGGGTTTTGGAGAACATCAGGTAGGTTTGGGGGGACTTTGGGGGTGGATTCTTGGTATTTGGGGTTTTCTTCTCTTTTTTTGGTGTGATCCCTTTCTTTTTTTGGGTGTTTTTGACGTGTTTTGGGGTCTCCGTTGGGTTTCATTGGGTTCTCGTTTGACGTTAAGGTAAATGGGAGCGGATTGTGGGTTTTGGAGAAGATCATGTTAGTTTAGTGTGGTTTTGGGGGAAAATTCATAGTTTTTGGTGTTTTATCTTCTGATCCCGTTCTTTTTTGGGGTGCTTTAGACGTGTTTTGGGGTCTCCGTTGGGTTTTGTTGGGTTTTCCGTGGTCATTATGGTGGAAAAGGGTAAATTGTGGGTTTTGGAGAACGTCAGGTAGGTTTAGGGTGGTTTTGAGGTGGATTTGTGGTTTTGAGGGGTTTTCTTCCAGTTTTGGGGATGATCCCGTTCTTGTTTGGGGTGTTTTTGGCGTGTTTTTGGGTCTCTGTTGGGTTTCGTTGGCTTCTCTTTGGTCGTTAATTTAAATGGGTGTGGATTGTGGGTTTTGGAGAAGATCAGGTGAGTTTAGAGTGGTTTCGGGGTTCGATCCGTGCTTTTTGGAGATTTTCTTCTAGTTTTGGGGGTGATCCCGTTTTTGTTTGGGGTGTTTTTGACGTGTTTTGGGGTCTCCGTTGGGTTTCGTTGGGTTTTCCGTGTTCATCGTGGTGGAAAAGTGTCAATTGTGGGTTTTGGAGAACTTCAGGTAGGTTTAGGGTGGTTTTGTGGTGGATCTCTGGTTTTGGGGGTTTTCTTTCGTTTTTGGGGGTGATGCTGTTCCTTTCTGGGGTGTTTTTGACGTGTTTTGGGGTCTCTGTTGTGTTTTGTTGGGTTTTGCGTGGTCAACATGTTGGAAAAGTGTGAATTGTGGGTTTTGGAGAATTTCAGGTTAGCTTAGGGTGGTTTTGGGGTGGATCTATGGAATTCGGGCCTTTATTCTGTTTTTTTGGATGATCCTGTTCTTGTTTGCAGTGTTTTTGACGTGTTTTGGGGTCTCCGTTGGGTTTCATTGGGTTCTCGATGGTCGTTAAGTTAAATGGGAGTGGATGGTGGGTTTTGGAGAAGATCAGGTAAGTTTAGGGTGGTTTGGGGGTTGGATCCGTGCTTTTTGGGGATTTTCGTTCGTTTTTGGTTGTGATCCCGTTCTCTTTTGGGGTGTTTATGACTTTTTTTTGTGGTCTCCGTCGGGTTTTGTTGGGTTTTCCCTGGTCATCATGGTGGAAAAGTGTAAATTGTGGGTTTTGGAGAAGATCAGGTAGGTTTAGGGTGGTTTGGGGGTGGATCTATGGTTTTGGGGGTATTCTTTCATTTTTGGGGGTGATCCTGTTCCTTTCTGGGGTGTTTTTGACGTGTTTTGGGGCCTCTGTTGTGTTTCGTTGGGTTTTCTTTGGTCATCATGTTGGAAAAGGGTCACTTGTGGGTTTTGGAGAAGATCAGGGTGCTTTAGGGTGGTTTTGGGGTGGATCTATGGAATTTGGGCCTTTATTCTGTTTTTTGGGATGATCCCATTCCTGTTTGCGGTGGTTTTGACGTGTTTTGGGGTCTCCGTTGGGTTTCGTTGGCTTCTCGTTGGTCGTTAATTTAAATGGGTGTGGATGGTCGGTTTTGGAGAAGATCAGGTGAGTTTAGAGTGGTTTGGGTGTTGGATCCGTGCTTTTTGGGGATTTTCTTCCAGTTTTGGCGGTGATGCCGTTCTTGCTTGGGGTGTTTTTGACGTTTTTTGGGGTCTCCATTGGGTTTTGTTGGGTTTTCCGTGGTCATCATGGTGGAAATGCATAAATGGTAGGTTTTGGAGAAGATCAGGTAGGTTTAGGATGGTTTTGGGGTGGATCTATGGTTTTGAGGAGTTTTCTTTTAGATTTGGGGGTGATCCCTTTCTTGTTTGGGGTGTTTTTGGCGTGTTTTTGGGTCTCCGCTGGGTTTCGTTGGCTTCTCGTTGGTTGTTAATTTAAATGGGTGTGGATTGTGGGTTTTGGAGAAGATCAGGTGAGTTTAGTGTGGTTTTGGGGGGAAATTCATAGTTTTTGGTGTTTTTTCTTCTGATCCCGTTCTTTTTTGGGGTGTTTTAGACGTGTTTTCTGTCTCCGTTGCGTTTCGTTGGGTGTTCCGTAATCATCATGGTGGAAAAGGGTAAATTGTGGGTTTTGGAGAACATCAGGTAGGATTAGGGTGGTTTTGAGGTGGATCTATGGTTTTGACGGGCTTTCTTCCAGCTTTTGGGTGATCCCATTTGTGTTTGCGGTGGTTTTGACGTGTTTTGGGGTCTCCGTTGGGTTTCGTTTGGTTTTCCATGGTCATCATGGTGGAAAAGTGTAAATTGTGGGTTTTGGAGAAGATCAGGTAGGTTTAGGGTGGTTTTGGGGTGGATCTATGGTTTTGGGGATTTACTTTCGTTTTTGGGGGTGATTCTGTTCCTTTCTGGGGTGTTTTTGACGTGTTTTGGGGGCTCTGTTGGGTTTCGTTGGGTTTTCCATGGTCATCATGGTGGAAAAGGGTCAATTGTGGGTTTTGGAGAAGATCAGGTAGGTTTAGGGTGGTTTTGGGGTGGATCTATGGCTTTGGGGGTTTTCTTTCGTTTTTGGGTTTGATCCTGTTCTTGTTTGCGGTGTTTTTGACGTGTTTTGGGGTCTCCGTTTGGTTTCGTTGTGTTCTCGTTGGTCGTTAATTTAAATGGGAGTGGATGGTGTGTTTTGCAGAAGATTAGGTAAGTTTAGGGTGGTTTGGGGGTTGGATCCGTGCTTTTTGGGGATTTTCGTTCGTTTTTGGTTGTGATCCCGTTCTCTTTTGGGGTGTTTATGACTTTTTTTTGTGGTCTCCGTTGGGTTTTGTTGGGTTTTCCCTGGTCATCATGTTGGAAAAGGGTCAATTGTGAGTTTTGGAGAAGATCAGGGTGCTTTAGGGTGGTTTTGGGGTGGATCTATGGAATTTGGGCCTTTATTCTGTTTTTTGGGATGATCCCATTCCTGTTTGCGGTGGTTTTGACGTGTTTTGGGGTCTCCGTTGGGTTTCGTTGGCTTCTCGTTGGTCGTTAATTTAAATGGGTGTGGATGGTCGGTTTTGGAGAAGATCAGGTGAGTTTAGAGTGGTTTGGGTGTTGGATCCGTGCTTTTTGGGGATTTTTTTCCGGTTTTGGGCATGATGCCGTTCTTGCTTGGGGTGTTTTTGACGTGTTTTGGGGTCTCCGTTGGGTTTTGTTGGGTTTTCCATGGTCATCATGGTGGAAAAGTGTAAATTGTGGGTTTTGGAGAAGATCAGGTAGGTTTAGGGTGGTTTTGGGGTGGATCTATGGTTTTGGGGATTTACTTTCGTTTTTGGGGGTGATTCTGTTCCTTTCTGGGGTGCTTATGACGTGTTTTGGGGGCTCTGTTGGGTTTCGTTGGGTTTTCCTTGGTCATCATGGTGGAAAAGGGTCAATTGTGGGTTTTGGAGAAGATCAGGTAGGTTTAGGGTGGTTTTGGGGTGGATCTATGGCTTTGGGGGTTTTCTTTCGTTTTTGGGGGTGATCCCGTTCTTGTTTGGGGTGTTTTTGACGTGTTTTGGGGTCTCCGTTTGGTTTCGTTGTGTTCTCGTTGGTCGTTAATTTAAATGGGAGTGGATGGTGTGTTTTGCAGAAGATCAGGTGAGTTTAGAGTGGTTTGGGTGTTGGATCCGTGCTTTTTGGGGATTTTCTTCCAGTTTTGGCGGTGATGCCGTTCTTGCTTGGGGTGTTTTTGACGTTTTTTGGGGTCTCCATTGGGTTTTGTTGGGTTTTCCGTGGTCATCATGGTGGAAATGCATAAATGGTAGGTTTTGGAGAAGATCAGGTAGGTTTAGGATGGTTTTGGGGTGGATCTATGGTTTTGGGGGATTTTCTTCCAGTTTTTGGGTGATCCCATTCGTGTTTGCGGTGATTTTGACATGTTTTGGGGTCTCCGTTGGGTTTCGTTTGGTTTTCCATTGTCATCATGGTGGAAAAGGGTAAATTGTGGGTTTTGGAGAACATCAGGTAGGTTTAGGGTGGTTTTGAGGTGCATCTATAGTTTTGAGGAGTTTTGTTCCAGATATGGGGGTGATCCCTTTCTTGTTTGGGGTGTTTTTGACGTGTTTTGGGGTCTCCGTTGGGTTTCGTTGGCTTCTCGTTGGTCGTTAATTTAAATGGGTGTGGATTGTGGGTTTTGGAGAAGAACAGGTGAGTTTAGTGTGGTTTTGGGGGGAAATTCATAGTTTTTGGTGTTTTTTCTTCTGATCCCGTTCTTTTTTGGGGTGTTTTAGACGTGTTTTCTGTCTCCGTTGCGTTTCGTTGGGTGTTCCGTAATCATCATGGTGGAAAAGGGTAAATTGTGGGTTTTGGAGAACATCAGGTAGGATTAGGGTGGTTTTGAGGTGGATCTATGGTTTTGACGGGCTTTCTTCCAGCTTTTGGGTGATCCCATTTGTGTTTGCGGTGGTTTTGACGTGTTTTGGGGTCTCCGTTGGGTTTCGTTTGGTTTTCCGTGGTCATCATGGTGGAAAAGGGTAAGTTGCGGGTTTTGGAGAACATCAGGTAGGTATAGGGTGATTTTTGGGGTGGATCTATGGTTTTGGGGGATTTTCTTCCAGTTTTTGGGTGATCCCGGTCTTGTTTGGGGTGTTTTTGACGTGTTTTGGGGTCTCCGTTGGGTTTCGTTTGGTTTTCCGTGGTCATCATGATGGAAAAGGGTAAGTTGCGGGTTTTGGAGAACATCAGGTAGGTTTGGGGGGACTTTGGGGGTGGATTCTTGGTATTTGGGGTTTTCTTCTCTTGTTTTGGGGTGATCCCTTTCCTTTTTGGGGTGTTTTTGACGTGTTTTGCGGTCTTTGTTGGGTTTCATTGGGTTCTCGTTTGATGTTAAGGTAAATGGGAGCGGATTGTGGGTTTTGGAGAAGATCATGTGAGTTTAGTGTGGTTTTGGGGGGAAATTCATAGTTTTTGGTGTTTTTTTTTTTCAGATCCCGTTCTTTCTTGGGGTGCTTTAGACGTGTTTTGGGGTCTCCGTTGGGTTTCGTTGGTTTTTCCGTGGTCATCATGGTGGAAAAGGGTCAATTGTGGGTTTTGGAGAAGATCAGGTAGGTTTAGGGTGGTTTTGGGGTGGATCTATGGCTTTGGGGGTTTTCTTTCGTTTTTGGGTTTGATCCTGTTCTTGTTTGCGGTGTTTTTGACGTGTTTTGGGGTCTCCGTTTGGTTTCGTTGTGTTCTCGTTGGTCGTTAATTTAAATGGGAGTGGATGGTGTGTTTTGCAGAAGATTAGGTAAGTTTAGGGTGGTTTGGGGGTTGGATCCGTGCTTTTTGGGGATTTTCGTTCGTTTTTGGTTGTGATCCCGTTCTCTTTTGGGGTGTTTATGACTTTTTTTTGTGGTCTCCGTTGGGTTTTGTTGGGTTTTCCCTGGTCATCATGTTGGAAAAGGGTCAATTGTGAGTTTTGGAGAAGATCAGGGTGCTTTAGGGTGGTTTTGGGGTGGATCTATGGAATTTGGGCCTTTATTCTGTTTTTTGGGATGATCCCATTCCTGTTTGCGGTGGTTTTGACGTGTTTTGGGGTCTCCGTTGGGTTTCGTTGGCTTCTCGTTGGTCGTTAATTTAAATGGGTGTGGATGGTCGGTTTTGGAGAAGATCAGGTGAGTTTAGAGTGGTTTGGGGGTTGGATCCGTGCTTTTTGGGGATTTTTTTCCGGTTTTGGGCATGATGCCGTTCTTGCTTGGGGTGTTTTTGACGTGTTTTGGGGTCTCCGTTGGGTTTTGTTGGGTTTTCCATGGTCATCATGGTGGAAAAGTGTAAATTGTGGGTTTTGGAGAAGATCAGGTAGGTTTAGGGTGGTTTTGGGGTGGATCTATGGTTTTGGGGATTTACTTTCGTTTTTGGGGGTGATTCTGTTCCTTTCTGGGGTGCTTATGACGTGTTTTGGGGGCTCTGTTGGGTTTCGTTGGGTTTTCCTTGGTCATCATGGTGGAAAAGGGTCAATTGTGGGTTTTGGAGAAGATCAGGTAGGTTTAGGGTGGTTTTGGGGTGGATCTATGGCTTTGGGGGTTTTCTTTCGTTTTTGGGTTTGATCCTGTTCTTGTTTGCGGTGTTTTTGACGTGTTTTGGGGTCTCCGTTTGGTTTCGTTGTGTTCTCGTTGGTCGTTAATTTAAATGGGAGTGGATGGTGTGTTTTGCAGAAGATCAGGTGAGTTTAGAGTGGTTTGGGTGTTGGATCCGTGCTTTTTGGGGATTTTCTTCCAGTTTTGGCGGTGATGCCGTTCTTGCTTGGGGTGTTTTTGACGTTTTTTGGGGTCTCCATTGGGTTTTGTTGGGTTTTCCGTGGTCATCATGGTGGAAATGCATAAATGGTAGGTTTTGGAGAAGATCAGGTAGGTTTAGGATGGTTTTGGGGTGGATCTATGGTTTTGGGGGATTTTCTTCCAGTTTTTGGGTGATCCCATTCGTGTTTGCGGTGATTTTGACATGTTTTGGGGTCTCCGTTGGGTTTCGTTTGGTTTTCCATTGTCATCATGGTGGAAAAGGGTAAATTGTGGGTTTTGGAGAACATCAGGTAGGTTTAGGGTGGTTTTGAGGTGCATCTATAGTTTTGAGGAGTTTTGTTCCAGATATGGGGGTGATCCCTTTCTTGTTTGGGGTGTTTTTGACGTGTTTTGGGGTCTCCGTTGGGTTTCGTTGGCTTCTCGTTGGTCGTTAATTTAAATGGGTGTGGATTGTGGGTTTTGGAGAAGAACAGGTGAGTTTAGTGTGGTTTTGGGGGGAAATTCATAGTTTTTGGTGTTTTTTTTTTTCAGATCCCGTTCTTTTTTGGGGTGCTTTAGACGTGTTTTGGGGTCTCCGTTGGGTTTCGTTGGTTTTTCCGTGGTCATCATGGTGGAAAAGGGTAAATTGTGGGTTTTGGAGAAGATCAGGTAGGTTTAGGGTGGTTTTGGGTTGGATCTTTGGTTTTGGGGGTATTCTTTCGTTTTTGGGGGTGATCCTGTTCCTTTCTGGGATGTTTTTGACGTGTTTTGGGGGCTCTGTTGGGTTTCGTTGGGTTTTCCATGGTTATCATGTTGGAAAAGGGTCACTTGTGGGTTTTGGAGAAGATCAGGGTGCTTTAGGGTGGTTTTGGGGTGGATCTATGGAATTTGGGCCTTTATTCTGTTTTTTGGGTTGATCCTGTTCTTCTTTGTGGTGTTTTTGACGTGTTTTGGGGTCTCCATTGGGTTTCGTTGGGTTTTCCATGGTCATCTTGTTGGAAAAGTGTAAATTGTGGGTTTTGGAGAACATCAGGTAGGTTTAGGGTGGTTTTGAGGTGCATCTATAGTTTTGAGGAGTTTTCTTCCAGATTTGGGGGTGATCCCTTTCTTGTTTGGGGTGTTTTTGACGTGTTTTGGGGTCTCCGTTGGGTTTCGTTGGCTTCTCGTTGGTCGTTAATTTAAACGGGTGTGGATTGTGGGTTTTGGAGAAGATCAGGTGAGCTTAGTGTGGTTTTGGGGGGAAATTCATAGTTTTTGGTGTTTTTTCTTCTGATCCCGTTTTTGTTTGGGGTGTTTTAGACGTGTTTTGGGGTCTCCGTTGGGTTTCGTTGGGTTTTCCGTGTTCATCGTGGTGGAAAAGTGTTAATTGTGGGTTTTGGAGAACATCAGGTCGCTTTAGGGTGGTTTTGAGGTGGATCTATGGTTTTGAGGGGTTTTCTTCCAGTTTTTGGGTGATCCCATTCGTGTTTGCGGTGGTTTTGACGTGTTTTGGGGTCTCCGTTGGGTTTCGTTTGGTTTTCCATGGTCATCTTGTTGGAAAAGTGTAAATTGTGGGTTTTGGAGAACATCAGGTAGGTTTAGGGTGGTTTTTAGGTGCATCAATACTTTTGAGGAGTTTTCTTCCAGATTTGGTGGTGATCCCGTTCTTGTTTGGGGTGTTTTTGACGTGTTTTGGGGTCTCCGTTGGGTTTCGTTGGCTTTTCGTTGGTCGTTAATTTAAATGGGTGTGGATTGTGGGTTTTGGAGAAGATCAGGTGAGCTTAGTGTGGTTTTGGGGGGGAAATTCATAGTTTTTGGTGTTTTTTCTTCTGATCCTGTTCTTTTTTTGGGTGTTTTAGACGTGTTTTGGGGTCTCCGTTGGGTTTCGTCGGGTTTTCCGTGTTCATCGTGGTGGAAAAGTGTTAATTGTGGGTTTTGGAGAACATCAGGTCGCTTTAGGGTGGTTTTGAGGTGGATCTATGGTTTTGAGGGCTTTTCTTCCAGTTTTTGGGTGATCCCATTCGTGTTTGCGGTGATTTTGACATGTTTTGGGGTCTCCGTTGGGTTTCGTTGGTTTTCCATGGTCATCTTGTTGGAAAAGTGTAAATTGTGGGTTTTGGAGAACATCAGGTAGGTTTAGTGTGGTTTTGAGGTGCATCTATAGTTTTGAGGCGTTTTCTTCCAGATTTGGGGGTGATCCCTTTCTTGTTTGGGGTGTTTTTGACGTGTTTTGGGGTCTCCGTTGTGTTTTGTTGGCTTCTCGTTGGTCGTTAATTTAAATGGGTGTGGATTGTGTGTTTTGGAGAAGATCAGGTGAGTTTAGTGTGGTTTTGGGGGGAAATTCATAGTTTTTGGTGTTTTTTCTTCTGATCCCGTTCTTTTTTGGGGTGTTTTAGACGTGTTTTCTGTCTCCGTTGCGTTTCGTTGGGTGTTCCGTAATCATCATGGTGGAAAAGGGTAAATTGTGGGTTTTGGAGAACATCAGGTAGGATTAGGGTGGTTTTGAGGTGGATCTATGGTTTTGACGGGCTTTCTTCCAGCTTTTGGGTGATCCCATTTGTGTTTGCGGTGGTTTTGACGTGTTCTGGGGTCTCCGTTGGGTTTCGTTTGGTTTTCCGTGGTCATCATGGTGGAAAAGGGTAAGTTGCGGGTTTTGGAGAACATCAGGTAGGTATAGGGTGATTTTTGGGGTGGATCTATGGTTTTGGGGGATTTTCTTCCAGTTTTTGGGTGATCCCGTTCTTGTTTGGGGTGTTTTTGACGTGTTTTGGGGTCTCCGTTGGGTTTCGTTTGGTTTTCCGTGGTCATCATGATGGAAAAGGGTAAGTTGCGGGTTTTGGAGAACATCAGGTAGGTTTGGGGGGACTTTGGGGGTGGATTCTTGGTATTTGGGGTTTTCTTCTCTTTTTTTGGGGTGATCCCTTTCTTTTTTGGGGTGTTTTTGACGTGTTTTGCGGTCTTTGTTGGGTTTCATTGGGTTCTCGTTTGATGTTAAGGTAAATGGGAGCGGATTGTGGGTTTTGGAGAAGATCATGTGAGTTTAGTGTGGTTTTGGGGGGAAATTCATAGTTTTTGGCGTTTTTTTTTTTCAGATCCCGTTCTTTTTTGGGGTGCTTTAGACGTGTTTTGGGGTCTCCGTTGGGTTTCGTTGGTTTTTCCGTGGTCATCATGGTGGAAAACGGTAAATTGTGGGTTTTGGAGAACATCAGGTAGGTTTAGGGTGGTTTTGAGGTGCATCTATGGTTTTGAGGGGTTTTCTTCCAGTTTTGGGGGTGATCCCGTTCTTGTTTGGGGTATTTTTGACGTGTTTTGGGGTCTCCTCTGGGTTTCGTTGGCTTCTCGTTGGTCGTTAATTAAAATGGGTGTGGATTGTGGGTTTTGGAGAAGATCAGGTGAGTTTAGAGTGGTTTGGGTGTTGGATCCGTGCTTTTTGGGGATTTTCTTCCAGTTTTGGGGGTGATCCCGTTTTTGTTTGGGGTGTTTTTGACGTGTTTTGGGGTCTCCGTTGGGTTTCGTTTGGTTTTCCATGGTCATCATGGTGGAAAAGTGTAAATTGTGAGTTTTGGAGAAGATCAGGTAGGTTTAGGGTGGTTTTGGGTTGGATCTATGATTTTGGGGGTATTCTTTCGTTTTTGGGGGTGATCCTGTTCCTTTCTGGGGTGTTTTTGACGTGTTTTGGGGGCTCTGTTGGGTTTCGTTGGGTTTTCCATGGTCATCATGTTGGAAAAGGGTCAATTGTGGGTTTTGGAGAAGATCAGGGTGCTTTAGGGTGGTTTTGGGGTGGATCTATGGAATTTGGGCCTTTATTCTGTTTTTTGGGTTGATCCTGTTCTTCTTTGTGGTGTTTTTGACGTGTTTTGGGGTCTCCGTTGGGTTTCGTTGGGTTTTCCATGGTCATCTTGTTGGAAAAGTGTAAATTGTGGGTTTTGGAGAACATCAGGTAGGTTTAGGGTGGTTTTGAGGTGCATCTATAGTTTTGAGGAGTTTTCTTCCAGATTTGGGGGTGATCCCTTTCTTGTTTGGGGTGTTTTTGACGTGTTTTGGGGTCTCCGTTGGGTTTCATTGGCTTCTCGTTGGTCGTTAATTTAAACGGGTGTGGATTGTGGGTTTTGGAGAAGATCAGGTGAGCTTAGTGTGGTTTTGGGGGGAAATTCATAGTTTTTGGTGTTTTTTCTTCTGATCCCGTTTTTGTTTGGGGTGTTTTAGACGTGTTTTGGGGTCTCCGTTGGGTTTCGTTGGGTTTTCCGTGTTCATCGTGGTGGAAAAGTGTTAATTGTGGGTTTTGGAGAACATCAGGTCGTTTTAGGGTGGTTTTGAGGTGGATCTATGGTTTTGAGGGGTTTTCTTCCAGTTTTTGGGTGATCCCATTCGTGTTTGCGGTGGTTTTGACGTGTTTTGGGGTCTCCGTTGGGTTTCGTTTGGTTTTCCATGGTCATCTTGTTGGAAAAGTGTAAATTGTGGGTTTTGGAGAACATCAGGTAGGTTTAGGGTGGTTTTGAGGTGCATCTATAGTTTTGAGGAGTTTTCTTCCAGATTTGGGGGTGATCCCGTTCTTGTTTGGGGTGTTTTTGACGTGTTTTGGGGTCTCCGTTGGGTTTCGTTGGCTTTTCGTTGGTCGTTAATTTAAATGGGTGTGGATTGTGGGTTTTGGAGAAGATCAGGTGAGCTTAGTGTGGTTTTGGGGGGAAATTCATAGTTTTTGGTGTTTTTTCTTCTGATCCCGTTCTTTTTTGGGGTGTTTTAGACGTGTTTTGGGGTCTCCGTTGGGTTTCGTTGGGTTTTCCGTGTTCATCGTGGTGGAAAAGTGTTAATTGTGGGTTTTGGAGAACATCAGGTCGCTTTAGGGTGGTTTTGAGGTGGATCTATGGTTTTGAGGGGTTTTCTTCCAGTTTTTGGGTGATCCCATTCGTGTTTGCGGTGGTTTTGACGTGTTTTGGGGTCTCCGTTGGGTTTCGTTGGTTTTCCATGGTCATCTTGTTGGAAAAGTGTAAATTGTGGGTTTTGGAGAACATCAGGTAGGTTTAGGGTGGTTTTGAGGTGCATCTATAGTTTCGAGGCGTTTTCTTCCAGATTTGGGGGTGATCCCTTTCTTGTTTGGGGTGTTTTTGACGTGTTTTGGGGTCTCCGTTGGGTTTCGTTGGCTTCTCGTTGGTCGTTAATTTAAATGGGTGTGGATTGTGGGTTTTGGAGAAGATCATGTGAGTTTAGTGTGGTTTTGGGGGGAAATTCATAGTTTTTGGTGTTTTTTCTTCTGATCCCGTTCTTTTTTGGGGTGTTTTAGACGTGTTTTCTGTCTCCGTTGCGTTTCGTTGGGTGTTCCGTAATCATCATGGTGGAAAAGGGTAAATTGTGGGTTTTGGAGAACATCAGGTAGGATTAGGGTGGTTTTGAGGTGGATCTATGGTTTTGACGGGCTTTCTTCCAGCTTTTGGGTGATCCCATTTGTGTTTGCGGTGGTTTTGACGTTTTTTGGGGTCTCCGTTGGGTTTCCTTTGGTTTTCTGTGGTCATCATGGTGGAAAAGGGTAAGTTGCGGGTTTTGGAGAACATCAGGTAGGTTTGGGGGGACTTTGGGGGTTGGATTCTTGGTATTTGGGGTTTTCTTCTCTTTTTTGGGGGTGATCCCTTTCTTTTTTGGGGTGTTTTTGACGTGTTTTGCGGTCTTTGTTGGGTTTCATTGGGTTCTCGTTTGATGTTAAGGTAAATGGGAGCGGATTGTGGGTTTTGGAGAAGATCAGGTGAGTTTAGTGTGGTTTTGGGGGGAAATTCATAGTTTTTGGTGGTTTTTTTTTCAGATCCCGTCTTTTCTGGGTTGCTTTAGACGTGTTTTGGGGTCTCCGTTGGGTTTTGTTGGTTTTTCCGTGGTCATCATGGTGGAAAAGGGTAAATTGTGGGTTTTGGAGAACATCAGGTAGGTTTAGGGTGGTTTTGAGGTGGATCTATGGTTTTGAGGGGTTTTCTTCCAGTTTTGGGGGTGATCCCGTTTTTGTTTGGGGTATTTTTGACGTGTTTTGGGGTCTCTCTTGGGTTTCGTTGGCTTCTCGTTGGTCGTTAATTTAAATGGGTGTGGATTGTGGGTTTTGGAGAAGATCAGGTGAGTTTAGAGTGGTTTGGGTGTTGGATCCGTGCTTTTGGGGGATTTTCTTCCAGTTTTGGGGGTGATCCCGTTTTTGTTTGGGGTGTTTTTGACGTGTTTGGGGTCTCCGTTGGTTTCGTTTGGTTTTCCATGGTCATCATGTTGGAAAAGGGTCAATTGTGGGTTTTGGAGAAGATCAGGGTGCTTTAGGGTGGTTTTGGGGTGGATCTATGGAATTTTGGGCCTTTATTCTGTTTTTTGGGTTGATCCTGTTCTTCTTTGTGGTGTTTTTGACGTGTTTTGGGGTCTCCGTTGGGTTTCGTTTGGTTTTCCATGGTCATCTTGTTGGAAAAGTGTAAATTGTGGGTTTTGGAGAACATCAGGTAGGTTTAGGGTGGTTTTGAGGTGCATCTATAGTTTTGAGGAGTTTTCTTCCAGATTTGGGGGTGATCCCGTTCTTGTTTGGGGTGTTTTTGACGTGTTTTGGGGTCTCCGTTGGGTTTCGTTGGCTTCTCGTTGGTCGTTAATTTAAATGGGTGTGGATTGTGGGTTTTGGAGAAGATCAGGTGAGCTTAGTGTGGTTTTGGGGGGAAATTCATAGTTTTTGGTGTTTTTTCTTCTGATCCCGTTTTTTTTGGGGTGTTTTAGACGTGTTTTGGGGTCTCCGTTGGGTTTCGTTGGGTTTTCCGTGTTCATCGTGGTGGAAAAGTGTTAATTGTGGGTTTTGGAGAACATCAGGTCGTTTTAGGGTGGTTTTGAGGTGGATCTATGGTTTTGAGGGGTTTTCTTCCAGTTTTTGGGTGATCCCATTCGTGTTTGCGGTGGTTTTGACGTGTTTTGGGGTCTCCATTGGGTTTCGTTTGTTTTCCATGGTCATCTTGTTGGAAAAGTGTAAATTGTGGGTTTTCGAGAAGATCAGGTAGTTTTAGGGTGGTTTTGGGGTGGATCTCTGGTTTTGGGGGATTTTCTTCCAGTTTTGTTGTTGATCCCGTTCTTGTTTGGGTGTTTTTGACGTGTTTTGTGGTCTCCGTTGGGTTTCGTTTGGTTTTCCGTGGTCATCCTAGTGGAAAAGAGTAAGTTGTGGGTTTTGGAGAACATCAGGTAGGTTTAGGGTGCTTTTCGGGAGGATATGTGGTATTTGGCATTTTGTTCTATTTTTTGGGTTAATTCTGTTCTTTTTTGGGTGTTTTTGGCGTGTTTTGCAGTCTCTGTTGGGCTTCGTTAGGTTCTCGTTGGTCGTCAAGGTAAATGGGAGTGGATTGTGGGTTTTGGAGAAGATCAGGTTAGTTTACGGCGGTTTGGGGGGAAATTCATAGTTTTTGGTGTTTTTTCTTCAGATCCCATTCTTTTTTGGGGTGTTTAAAACGTGTTTTGGGGTCTCCATTGGGTTTCGTTGGTTTTTCCGTGGTCATCATGGTGGAAAAGGGTAAATTGTGCGTTTTGGAGGTCATCAGGTAGGTTTAGGTTGGTTTTGAGGTGGATTTATGGTTTTGAGGGGTTTTCTTCCAGTTTTTGGGTGATCCCATTCTTGTTTGCGGAGGTTTTGACGTGTTTTGGGGTCTCCGTTGGGTTTCATTTGGTTTTCCCTGGTCATCATGGTTGAAAAGGGTAAGTTGCGGGTTTTGGAGAACATCAGGTAGGTTTGGGGGACTTTGGGGGTGGATTCTTGGTATTTGGGGTTTTCTTCTCTTTTTTTGGGGTGATCCCTTTCTTTTTTGGGGTGTTTTTGACGTGTTTTGCGGTCTTTGTTGGGTTTCATTGGGTTCTCGTTTGACGTTAAGGTAAATGGGAGCGGATTGTGGGTTTTGGAGAAGATCATGTGAGTTTAGTGTGGTTTTGGGGGAAATTTATAGGTTTCGGTGTTTTTTCTTCTGATCCCGTTCTTTTTTGGGGTGTTTTAGACGTGTTTTGGGGTCTCCGTTGGGTTTTGTTGGGTTTTCCGTGGTCATCATGGTTGAAAAGGGGTACATTGTGGGTTTTGGAGAACATCAGGTCGTTTTAGGGTGGTTTTGAGGTGGATCTATGGTTTTGAGGGTTTTCTTCCAGTTTTTGGGTGATCCCATTCGTGTTTGCGGTGGTTTTGACGTGTTTTGTGGTCTCCGTTGGGTTTCGTTTGGTTTTCCGTGGTCATCATGGTGGAAAAGTGTAAATTGTGGATTTTGGAGAAGATCAGGTAGGTTTAGGGTGGTTTTGGGGTGGATCTCTGGTTTTGGGGGATTTTCTTCCAGTTTTGTTGTTGATCCCGTTCTTGTTTGGGTGTTTTTGACATGTTTTGTGGTCTCCGTTGGTTTCGTTTGGTTTTCCGTGGTCATCCTAGTGGAAAAGAGTAAGTTGCGGGTTTTGGAGAACATCAGGTAGGTTTGGGGGGACTTTGGGGTGGATTCTTGGTATTTGGGGTTTTCTTCTCTTTTTTTGGCGTGATCCGTTTCTTTTTTGGTGTGTTTTATATGTGTTTTGGGGTCTCCGTTGGTTTCATTGGGTTCTCGTTTGACGTTAAGGTAAATGGGAGCGGATTGTGGGTTTTGGAGAAGATCAGGTGAGTTTAGTGTGGTTTTGGGGGGAAATTCATAGTTTTTGGTGTTTTTTCTTGTGATCCCGTTCTTTTTTGGGGTGTTTTAGACGTGTTTTGGGGTCTCCGTTGGGTTTCGTTGGGTTTTCCGTGGTCATCATGGTGGAAAAGGGTAAATTGTGGGTTTTGGAAACATCAGGTAGGTTTAGGGTGGTTTTGGGGTGGATCTTTGGTTTTGGGGGTTTTCTTTCGTTTTGGGGGGTGATGCTGTTCCTTTCTGGGGTGTTTTTGACGTGTTTTGGGGTCTCTGTTTGGGTTTCGTTGGGTTTTCCTTGGTCATCATGTTGGAAAAGTGTCAATTGTGGGTTTTGGAGAAGATCAGGTTACTTTAGGGTGGTTTTGGGGTGGATCTATGGAATTTGGGCCTTTATTCTGGTTTTTGGGATGATCCTGGTCTTGTTTGCGTGTTTTTGACATGTTTTGGGGTCTCCGTTGGGTTTTTTGGGTTCTCGTTGGTCGTTAAGTTAAATGGGAGTGGATTTGTGGGTTTTGCAGAAGATCAGGTGAGTTTAGGGTGGTTTGGGGGTTGGATCCGTGCTTTTTGGGGATTTTCTTCCACTTTTGGGGGTGATCCCATTCTTGATTGGGGTGTTTTGTCGTTTTTTGGGGTCTCCGTTGGGTGTTGTTGGGTTTACGTATTCATCGTGGTGGAAAATGGTAAATTGTGGGTTTTGGAGAACATCAGGTAGGTTAGGGTGGTTTTGGGGTGGATCTATGGTTTCGGGGGATTTTCTTCCAGTTTTGTTTTTGATCCCGTTCTTGTTTGGGTGTTTTTGACGTGTTTTTGTGGTCTCCGTTGGGTTTCGTTTGGTTTTCCGTGGTCATCCTAGTGGAAAAGAGTAAGTTGTGGGTTTTGGAGAACATCAGGTAGGTTTAGGGTGCTTTTCGGGAGGATATGTGGTATTTGGCATTTTGTTCTATTTTTTCGGTTATTTCTGTTCTTTTTTGGGTGTTTTTGGCGTGTTTTGCGGTCTCTGTTGGTTGGGCTTCGTTAGGTTCTCGTTGGTTGTCAAGGTAAATGGGAGTGGATTGTGGGTTTTGGAGAAGATCAGGTTAGTTTACGGTGGTTTGGGGGAGAAATTCATAGTTTTTGGTGTTTTTTCTTCTGATCCCTTTCTTTTTTGGGGTGTTTTAGACGTGTTTTGGGGTCTCCATTAGGTTTCGTTTGGTTTTCCGTGGTCATCATGGTGGAAAAGCGTAAATTGTGGGTTTTGGAGAACATCAGGTAGGTTTAGGGTGGTTTTGAGGTGGATCTATAGTTTTGAGGGGTTTTCTTCCAGTTTTGGGGGTGATCCCGTTCTTGTTTGGGGTGTTTTTGACGTGTTTTGGGGTCTCCGTTGGGTTTCGTTGGCTTCTCGTTGGTCGTTAATTTAAATGGGTGTGGATTGTGGGTTTTGGAGAAGATCAGGTGACTTTAGAGTGGTTTCGGGGTTGGATCCGTGCTTTTTGGAGATTTTTTTCTTGTTTTGGGGGTGATCCCGTTTTTGTTTGGGGTGTTTTTGACGTGTTTTGTGATCTCCGTTGGGTGTTGTTGGGTTTTACGTATTCATCGTGGTGGAAAATGGTAAATTGTGGGTTTTGGAGAACATCAGGTAGGTTTAGGGTGGTTTTGGGGTGGATCTATGGTTTTGTCGTATTTTCTTCCAGTTTTGGAGGTGATCCGGTTCTTGTTTGGGGTGTTTTTGCGTTGTTTTGGGGTCTCCGTTTGGTTTCGTTGGGTTCTCGTTGGTCTTTAAGTTAAATGGGAGTGGATGGTGGGTTTTCAGAAGATCATGTGAGTTTAGGGTGGTTTGGGGGTTGGATCCGTGCTTTTTGGGGATTTTCTTCCAGTTTTGGGGGTGATCCCTTTCTTGTTTGGGGTGTTTTTGTTTATTTTTTTGAGGTCTCCGTTGGGTTTCGTTGGGTTTTCCATGGTCATCATGGTGGAAAAGGTTAAATTGTGGGTTTTGGAGAAGATCAGGTAGGTTTAGGGTGGTTTTGGGGTGGATCTATGGTTTTGGGGGATTTTCTTCCAGTTTTGTTGTTGATCCCGTTCTTGTTTGGGTGTTTTTGACGTGTTTTGTGGTCTCCGTTGGGTTTCGTTTGGTTTTCCGTGGTCATCCTAGTGGAAAAGAGTAAGTTGTGGGTTTTGGAGAACATCAGGTAGGTTTAGGGTGCTTTTCGGGAGGATATGTGGTATTTGGCATTTTGTTCTATTTTTTCGGTTATTTCTGTTCTTTGTTGGGTGTTTTTGGCATGTTTTGCGGTCTCTGTTGGGTTTCGTTAGGTTCTCGTTGGTCGTCAAGGTAAATGGGAGTGGATTGTGGGTTTTGGAGAAGATCAGGTTAGTTTACGGCGGTTTGGGGGGAAATTCATAGTTTTTGGTGTTTTTTCTTCTGATCCCTTTCTTTTTTGGGGTGTTTTTGACGTGTTTTTCGGTCTTTGTTGGGTTTCATTGGGTTCTCGTTTGACGTTAAGGTAAATGGGTCTGGATGGTGGGTTTTGGAGAAGATCATGTGAGTTTAGTACGGTTTTTGGGGGAAATTCATAGTTTTTGGTGTTTTTTCTTCTGATCCCGTTCTTTTTTGGGGTGTTTTAGACGTGTTTTGGGGTCTCCGTTGGGTTTTGTTGGGTTTTCCCTGGTCATCATGGTGGAAAAGGGTAAATTGTGGGTTTTGGAGAACATCAGGTAGGTTTAGGGTGGTTTTGAGGTGGATCTATGTTTTTGGCAGATTTTCTTCCAGTTTTGGGGGTGATCCCGTTCTTGTTTGGGATGTTTTTGACATGTTTTGGGGTCTCTGTTGGGTTTTGTTGGGTTCTCGTTTTTCATCATGGTGGAAAAGGTTAAATTGTGGGTTTTGGAGAACATCAGGTAGGTTTAGGGTGGTTTTGGGGTGGATCTATGGTTTTGGCGTATTTTCTTCCAGTTTTGGAGGTGATGCCGATATTTTTTGGGGTGTTTTTGACGTGTTTTGGGGTCTCCATTAGGTTTTGTTAGGTTCTTGTTTGTCATTATGTTAAATAGGAGTGGATTGTGGGTTTTGCAGAACATCAGGTAGGTTTAGGGTGGTTTTGGGGTGGATCTATGGTATTTGGGGTTTTCTTCTCTTTTTTGGCGTAATCCTGTTCTTTTTTGGGTTGTTTTTGATGTTTTTTGGGGTCTCCGTTGGGTTTTGTTGTGTTCTTGTTGGTCATTATGTTAAATAGGAGTGGATTGTGGGTTTTGGAGAACATCAGGTAGGTTTTAGTTTTTTTGGGGGTTATATCATAGCGTTTTCTTTTTGTTTTATTTTTTTTTTAGGATCTGGGTTGATTTTGGGGTTGTTTTGAGTTTTTTGGGTCTCTGTTGGGTTTCGTTGGGTTTTCCGTGGTCATTGTGGTGGAAAAGGGTAAATTGTGGGTTTTGGAGAACATCAGGTAGGTTTAGGGTGGTTTTGGGGTGGATCTATGGTTTCGGGGGATTTTCTTCCAGTTTTGTTTTTGATCCCGTTCTTGTTTGGGTGTTTTTGACGTGTTTTGTGGTCTCCGTTGGGTTTCGTTTGGTTTTCCGTGGTCATCCTAGTGGAAAAGAGTAAGTTGTGGGTTTTGGAGAACATCAGGTAGGTTTAGGGTGCTTTTCGGGAGGATATGTGGTATTTGGCATTTTGTTCTATTTTTTCGGTTATTTCTGTTCTTTTTTGGGTGTTTTTGGCGTGTTTTGCGGTCTCTGTTGGGCTTCGTTAGGTTCTCGTTGGTTGTCAAGGTAAATGGGAGTGGATTGTGGGTTTTGGAGAAGATCAGGTTAGTTTACGGTGGTTTGGGGGAGAAATTCATAGTTTTTGGTGTTTTTTCTTCTGATCCCTTTCTTTTTTGGGGTGTTTTAGACGTGTTTTGGGGTCTCCATTAGGTTTCGTTTGGTTTTCCGTGGTCATCATGGTGGAAAAGCGTAAATTGTGGGTTTTGGAGAACATCAGGTAGGTTTAGGGTGGTTTTGAGGTGGATCTATAGTTTTGAGGGGTTTTCTTCCAGTTTTGGGGGTGATCCCGTTCTTGTTTGGGGTGTTTTTGACGTGTTTTGGGGTCTCCGTTGGGTTTCGTTGGCTTCTCGTTGGTCGTTAATTTAAATGGGTGTGGATTGTGGGTTTTGGAGAAGATCAGGTGACTTTAGAGTGGTTTCGGGGTTGGATCCGTGCTTTTTGGAGATTTTTTTCTTGTTTTGGGGGTGATCCCGTTTTTGTTTGGGGTGTTTTTGACGTGTTTTGTGATCTCCGTTGGGTGTTGTTGGGTTTTACGTATTCATCGTGGTGGAAAATGGTAAATTGTGGGTTTTGGAGAACATCAGGTAGGTTTAGGGTGGTTTTGGGGTGGATCTATGGTTTTGTCGTATTTTCTTCCAGTTTTGGAGGTGATCCGGTTCTTGTTTGGGGTGTTTTTGCGTTGTTTTGGGGTCTCCGTTTGGTTTCGTTGGGTTCTCGTTGGTCTTTAAGTTAAATGGGAGTGGATGGTGGGTTTTTCAGAAGATCATGTGAGTTTAGGGTGGTTTGGGGGTTGGATCCGTGCTTTTTGGGGATTTTCTTCCAGTTTTGGGGGTGATCCCTTTCTTGTTTGGGGTGTTTTTGTTTATTTTTTTGAGGTCTCCGTTGGGTTTCGTTGGGTTTTCCATGGTCATCATGGTGGAAAAGGTTAAATTGTGGGTTTTGGAGAAGATCAGGTAGGTTTAGGGTGGTTTTGGGGTGGATCTATGGTTTTGGGGGATTTTCTTCCAGTTTTGTTGTTGATCCCGTTCTTGTTTGGGTGTTTTTGACGTGTTTTGTGGTCTCCGTTGGGTTTCGTTTGGTTTTCCGTGGTCATCCTAGTGGAAAAGAGTAAGTTGTGGGTTTTGGAGAACATCAGGTAGGTTTAGGGTGCTTTTCGGGAGGATATGTGGTATTTGGCATTTTGTTCTATTTTTTCGGTTATTTCTGTTCTTTGTTGGGTGTTTTTGGCATGTTTTGCGGTCTCTGTTGGGTTTCGTTAGGTTCTCGTTGGTCGTCAAGGTAAATGGGAGTGGATTGTGGGTTTTGGAGAAGATCAGGTTAGTTTACGGCGGTTTGGGGGGGAAATTCATAGTTTTTGGTGTTTTTTCTTCTGATCCCTTTCTTTTTTGGGGTGTTTTTGACGTGTTTTTCGGTCTTTGTTGGGTTTCATTGGGTTCTCGTTTGACGTTAAGGTAAATGGGTCTGGATGGTGGGTTTTGGAGAAGATCATGTGAGTTTAGTACGGTTTTTGGGGGAAATTCATAGTTTTTGGTGTTTTTTCTTCTGATCCCGTTCTTTTTTGGGGTGTTTTAGACGTGTTTTGGGGTCTCCGTTGGGTTTTGTTGGGTTTTCCCTGGTCATCATGGTGGAAAAGGGTAAATTGTGGGTTTTGGAGAACATCAGGTAGGTTTAGGGTGGTTTTGAGGTGGATCTATGTTTTTGGCAGATTTTCTTCCAGTTTTGGGGGTGATCCCGTTCTTGTTTGGGATGTTTTTGACATGTTTTGGGGTCTCTGTTGGGTTTTGTTGGGTTCTCGTTTTTCATCATGGTGGAAAAGGTTAAATTGTGGGTTTTGGAGAACATCAGGTAGGTTTAGGGTGGTTTTGGGGTGGATCTATGGTTTTGGCGTATTTTCTTCCAGTTTTGGAGGTGATGCCGATATTTTTTGGGGTGTTTTTGACGTGTTTTGGGGTCTCCATTAGGTTTTGTTAGGTTCTTGTTTGTCATTATGTTAAATAGGAGTGGATTGTGGGTTTTGCAGAACATCAGGTAGGTTTAGGGTGGTTTTGGGGTGGATCTATGGTATTTGGGGTTTTCTTCTCTTTTTTGGCGTAATCCTGTTCTTTTTTGGGTTGTTTTTGATGTTTTTTGGGGTCTCCGTTGGGTTTTGTTGTGTTCTTGTTGGTCATTATGTTAAATAGGAGTGGATTGTGGGTTTTGGAGAACATCAGGTAGGTTTTAGTTTTTTTGGGGGTTATATCATAGCGTTTTCTTTTTGTTTTATTTTTTTTTTAGGATCTGGGTTGATTTTGGGGTTGTTTTGAGTTTTTTGGGTCTCTGTTGGGTTTCGTTGGGTTTTCCGTGGTCATTGTGGTGGAAAAGGGTAAATTGTGGGTTTTGGAGAACATCAGGTAGGTTTAGGGTGGTTTTGGGGTGGATCTATGGTTTTGGGGGATTTTCTTCCAGTTTTGTTGTTGATCCCGTTCTTGTTTGGGTGTTTTTGACGTGTTTTGTGGTCTCCGTTGGGTTTCGTTTGGTTTTCCGTGGTCATCCTAGTGGAAAAGAGTAAGTTGTGGGTTTTGGAGAACATCAGGTAGGTTTAGGGTGCTTTTCGGGAGGATATGTGGTATTTGGCATTTTGTTCTATTTTTTGGGTTAATTCTGTTCTTTGTTGGGTGTTTTTGGCGTGTTTTGCGGTCTCTGTTGGGCTTCGTTAGGTTCTCGTTGGTCGTCAAGGTAAATGGGAGTGGATTGTGGGTTTTGGAGAAGATCAGGTTAGTTTACGGCGGTTTGGGGGGGAAATTCATAGTTTTTGGTGTTTTTTCTTCTGATCCCTTTCTTTTTTGGGGTGTTTTTGACGTGTTTTTCGGTCTTTGTTGGGTTTCATTGGGTTCTCGTTTGACGTTAAGGTAAATGGGTGTGGTGGGTTTTGGAGAAGATCATGTGAGTTTAGTACGGTTTTTGGGGGAAATTCATAGTTTTTGGTGTTTTTTCTTCTGATCCCGTTCTTTTTTGGGGTGTTTTAGACGTGTTTTGGGGTCTCCGTTGGGTTTTGTTGGGTTTTCCCTGGTCATCATGGTGGAAAAGGGTAAATTGTGGGTTTTGGAGAACATCAGGTAGGTTTAGGGTGGTTTTGAGGTGGATCTATGGTTCTGGGGAATTTTCTTCCAGTTTTGGGGGTGATGCCGATACTTTTTGGGGTGTTTTTGATGTGTTTTGGGGTCTCCATTAGATTTTGTTGGGTTCTCGTTTTTCATTATGTTAAATAGGAGTGGATTGTGGGTTTTGCAGAACATCAGGTAGGTTTAAGACGTTTTTCAGGGTTAAATCATGGCATTTTTTTTTTTTTTTTTTAGGATCTGGTTTCATTTTGGTGTGTTTTTGACGTGTTTGGGGGTCTCCGTTGGGTTTCGTTGTGTTTCCGTGGTCATCATGGTGGATTAGGGTAAATTGTGGGTTTTGGAGAACATCAGGTAGGTTTAGGGTGGTTTTGAGGTGGATCTATGGTTTTGGCAGATTTTCTTCCAGTTTCGGGGTGATCCCGTTCTTGTTTGGGATGTTTTTGACATGTTTTGGTGTCTCCGTTGGGTTTTGTTGGGTTCTCGTTGGTCTTTAAGTTAAATGGGAGTGGATGGTGGGTTTTGGAGAACATCAGGTAGGTTTTAGTTTTTTTTGGGGTTATATCATGGCGGTTTCTTTTTGTTTTATTTTTTTTTTTAGGATCTGGGTTGATTTTGGGGTTGTTTTGAGTTTTTTGGGTCTCTGTTGGTTTTCGTTGGGTTTTCCGTGGTCATTGTGGTGGAAAAGGGTAAATTGTGGGTATTGGAGAAGATCAGGTAGGTTTAGGGTGGTTCTGGGGTGGATCTATGGTTTGGGGGGATTTTCTTCCAGATTTGGGGGTGATGCCGTTCTTGTTTGGGGTGTTTTTGACGTTTTTTGGTGTCTCTGTTGGATTTTGTTGGGTTCTCGTTTGTCATCATGTTGGAAAAGGGTAAATTGTGGGTTCTGGAGAACATCAGTTAGGTTTAGGGTGGTTTTGGGGTGGAACTATGGCTTTTTGGGTTTTCTTTCATTTTGTTGAATGATCCTGTTATTTTTGGGGTGTTTTTGTCGTGTTTTGGGGTCTCTGTTGGGTTTTTTTGGGTTCTAGTCTGTCATCATTGTAGAAAAGTGTAAATTGTAAGTTTTATAGAACATCAGGTAGGTTTAGGGTGCTTTTGGGGTGGATCTATGGTTTTGGCGTATTTTCATCCAGTTTTGGCGGTGATCCCGTTCTTGTTTGGGGTGTTTTTAACGTGTTTTGGGGTCTCCGTTGGGTTTCGTTGGCTTCTCGTTGGTCGTTAATTTAAATGGGTGTGGATTGTGGGTTTTGGAGAAGATCATGTGTGTTTAGTGCGGTTTTGGGGGGAAATTCATAGTTTTTGGTGTTTTTTCTTCTGATTCCGTTCTTTTTTGGGGTGTTTTAGACGTGTTTTGGGGTCTCTGTTGGGTTTCGTTTGGTTTTCCGTGGTCATCATGGTGGAAAAGCGTAAATTGTGGGTTTTGGAGAACATCAGGTAGGTTTAGGGTGGTTTTCAGGTGGATCTATGGTTTTGAGGGGTTTTCTTCCAGTTTTGGGGGTGATCCCGTTTTTGTTTGGGGTGTTTTTGACGTGTATTGGGGTCTCCGTTGGGTTTCGTTGGCTTCTCGTTGGTCGTTAATTTAAATGGGTGTGGATTGTAAGTTTTGGGGAAGATCAGGTGAGTTTAGTGTGGTTTTGGGGGGAAATTCATAGTTTTTGGTGTTTTATCTTCTGATCCCGTTCTTTTTTGGGGTGTTTTAGACGTGTTTTGTGATCTCCGTTGGGTGTTGTTGGGTTTTCCGTGTTCATCATGGTGGAAAATGGTAAATTGTGGGTTTTGGAGAACATCAGGTAGGTTTAGGGTGGTTTTGGGGTGGATCTATGGTTTTGTCGTATTTTCTTCCAGTTTTGGAGGTGATCCGGTTCTTGTTTGGGGTGTTTTTGCCGTGTTTTGGGGTCTCCGTTGGGTTTCGTTGGGTTCTCGTTGGTCTTTAAGTTAAATGGGAGTGGATGGTGGGTTTTTCAGAAGATCATGTGAGTTTAGGGTGGTTTGGGGGTTGGATCCGTGCTTTTTGGGGATTTTCTTCCAGTTTTGGGGGTGATCCCGTTCTTGTTTGGGGTGTTTTTGTTTATTTTTTTGAGGTCTCCGTTGGGTTTCGTTGGGTTTTCCATGGTCATCATGGTGGAAAAGTGTAAATTGTGGGTTTTGGAGAAGATCAGGTAGGTTTAGGGTGGTTTTGGGGTGGATCTATGGTTTTGGGGGATTTTCTTCCAGTTTTGTTGTTGATCCCGTTCTTGTTTGGGTGTTTTTGACGTGTTTTGTGGTCTCCGTTGGGTTTCGTTTGGTTTTCCGTGGTCATCCTAGTGGAAAAGAGTAAGTTGTGGGTTTTGGAGAACATCAGGTAGGTTTAGGGTGCTTTTCGGGAGGATATGTGGTATTTGGCATTTTGTTCTATTTTTTCGGTTATTTCTGTTCTTTGTTGGGTGTTTTTGGCATGTTTTGCAGTCTCTGTTGGGTTTCGTTAGGTTCTCGTTGGTCGTCAAGGTAAATGGGAGTGGATTGTGGGTTTTGGAGAAGATCAGGTTAGTTTACGGCGGTTTGGGGGGGAAATTCATAGTTTTTGGTGTTTTTTCTTCTGATCCCTTTCTTTTTTGGGGTGTTTTTGACGTGTTTTTCGGTCTTTGTTGGGTTTCATTGGGTTCTCGTTTGACGTTAAGGTAAATGGGTGTGGATGGTGGGTTTTGGAGAAGATCATGTGAGTTTAGTATGGTTTTGGGGGGAAATTCATAGTTTTTGGTGTTTTTTCTTCTGATCCCGTTCTTTTTTGGGGTGTTTTAGACGTGTTTTGGGGTCTCCGTTGGGTTTTGTTGGGTTTTCCCTGGTCATCATGGTGGAAAAGGGTAAATTGTGGGTTTTGGAGAACATCAGCTAGGTTTAGGGTGGTTTTGAGGTGGATCTATGGTTTTGAGGGGTTTTCTTCCAGTTTTGGGGGTGATCCCGTTCTTGTTTGGGGTGTTTTTGACGTGTTTTGGGGTCTCCGTTGGGCTTCGTTAGGTTCTCGTTGGTCGTCAAGGTAAATGGGAGCGGATTGTGGGTTTTGGAGAAGATCAGGTTAGTTTATGGCGGTTTGGGGGGGAAATTCATAGGTTTTGGTGTTTTTTCTTCTGATCCCATTCTTTTTTTGGGTGTTTTAGACGTGTTTTGATGTCTCCGTTGCGTTTCGTTGGGTTTTCCGTGTTCATCGTGGTGGAAAAGGGTAAATTGTGGGTTTTGGAGAACATCAGCTAGGTTTAGGGTGGTTTTGAGGTGGATCTATGGTTTTGAGGGGTTTTCTTCCAGTTTTTGGGTGATCCCATTCGTGTTTGCGGTGGTTTTGACGTTTTTTGGGGTCTCCGTTGGGTTTCATTTGTTTTTCCGTGGTCATCATGGTGGAAAAGGGTAAGTTGCGGGTTTTGGAGAACATCAGGTAGGTTTGGGGGGACTTTGGGTGTGGATTCTTGGTATTTGGGGTTTTCTTCTCCTTTTTTGGGGTGATCCCTTTCTTTTTTTGGGTGTTTTTGACGTGTTTTGGGGTCTCCGTTGGTTTCATTGGGTTCTCGTTTGACGTTAAGGTAAATGGGAGCGGATTGTGGGTTTTGGAGAAGATCAGGTGAGTTTAGAGTGGTTTCGGGGTTCGATCCGTGCTTTTTGGAGATTTTCTTCCAGTTTTGGGGGTGATCCCGTTTTTGTTTGGGGTGTTTTTGACGTGTTTTGTGGTCTCCGTTGGGTTTCGTTTGGTTTTCCGTGTTCATCGTGGTGGAAAAGGGTAAATTGTGGGTTTTGGAGAACTTCAGGTAGGTTTAGGGTGGTTTGGGGGTGGATCTCTGGTTTTGGGGGTTTTCTTTCGTTTTTGGGGGTGATGCTGTTCCTTTCTGGGGTGTTTTTGACGTGTTTTGGGGTCTCTGTTGTGTTTTGTTGGGTTTTGCGTGGTCAACATGTTGGAAAAGTGTGAATTGTGGGTTTTGGAGAATTTCAGGTTAGTTTAGAGTGGTTTTGGGGTGGATCTATGGAATTCGGGCCTTTATTCTGTTTTTTTTGGATGATCCTGTTCTTGTTTGCAGTGTTTTTGACGTGTTTTGGGGTCTCCGTTGGGTTTCGTTGGGTTCTCGATGGTCGTTAAGTTAAATGGGAGTGGATGGTGGGTTTTGGAGAAGATCAGGTAAGTTTAGGGTGGTTTGGGGGTTGGATCCGTGCTTTTTGGGGATTTTCGTTCTTTTTTGGTTGTGATCCCGTTCTTTTTTGGGGTGTTTATGACTTTTTTTTGTGGTCTCCGTTGGGTTTTGTTGGGTTTTCCCAGGTCATCATGGTGGAAAAGTGTAAATTGTGGGTTTTGGAGAAGATCAGGTAGGTTTAGGGTGGTTTGGGGGTGGATCTATGGTTTTGGGGGTATTATTTCGTTTTTGGGGGTGATCCTGTTCCTTTCTGGGGTGTTTTTGACGTGTTTTGGGGTCTCTGTTGTGTTTCGTTGGGTTTTCCTTGGTCATCATGTTGGAAAAGGGTCAATTGTGGGTTTTGGAGAAGATCAGGGTGCTTTAGGGTGGTTTTGGGGTGGATCTATGGAATTTGGGCCTTTATTCTGTTTTTTGGGATGATCCCATTCCTGTTTGCGGTGGTTTTGACGTGTTTTGGGGTCTCCGTTGGGTTTCGTTGGCTTCTCATTGGTCGTTCATTTAAATGGGTGTGGATGGTCGGTTTTGGAGAAGATCAGGTGAGTTTAGAGTGGTTTGGGGGTTGGATCCGTGCTTTTGGGGGATTTTTTTCCGGTTTTGGGCGTGATCCCGTTTTTGTTTGGGGTGTTTTTGACGTGTTTTGGGGTCTCCGTTGGGTTTTGTTGGGTTTTCCATGGTCATCATGGTGGAAAAGTGTAAATTGTGGGTTTTGGAGAAGATCAGGTAGGTTTAGGGTGGTTTTGGGGTGGATCTATGGTTTTGGGGATTTACTTTCGTTTTTGGGGGTGATTCTGTTCCTTTCTGGGGTGTTTTTGACGTGTTTTGGGGGCTCTGTTGGGTTTCGTTGGGTTTTCCATGGTCATCATGGTGGAAAAGGGTCAATTGTGGGTTTTGGAGAAGATCAGGTAGGTTTAGGGTGGTTTTGGGGTGGATCTATGGCTTTGGGGGTTTTCTTTCGTTTTTGGGTTTGATCCTGTTCTTGTTTGCGGTGTTTTTGACGTGTTTTGGGGTCTCCGTTTGGTTTCGTTGTGTTCTCGTTGGTCGTTAATTTAAATGGGAGTGGATGGTATGTTTTGCAGAAGATCAGGTGAGTTTAGAGTGGTTTGGGTGTTGGATCAGTGCTTTTTGGGGATTTTCTTCCAGTTTTGGCGGTGATGCCGTTCTTGCTTGGGGTGTTTTTGACGTTTTTTGGGGTCTCCATTGGGTTTTGTTGGGTTTTCCGTGGTCATCATGGTGGAAATGCATAAATGGTAGGTTTTGGAGAAGATCAGGTAGGTTTAGGATGGTTTTGGGGTGGATCTATGGTTTTGGGGGATTTTCTTCCAGTTTTTGGATGATCCCGTTCGTGTTTGCGGTGATTTTGACATGTTTTGGGGTCTCCGTTGGGTTTCGTTTGGTTTTCCATTGTAATCATGGTGGAAAAGGGTAAATTGTGGGTTTTGGAGAAGATCAGGTAGGTTTAGGGTGGTTTTGGGGTGGATCTATGGCTTTGGGGGTTTTCTTTCGTTTTTGGGTTTGATCCTGTTCTTGTTTGCGGTGTTTTTGACGTGTTTTGGGGTCTCCGTTTGGTTTCGTTGTGTTCTCGTTGGTCGTTAATTTAAATGGGAGTGGATGGTATGTTTTGCAGAAGATCAGGTGAGTTTAGAGTGGTTTGGGTGTTGGATCAGTGCTTTTTGGGGATTTTCTTCCAGTTTTGGCGGTGATGCCGTTCTTGCTTGGGGTGTTTTTGACGTTTTTTGGGGTCTCCATTGGGTTTTGTTGGGTTTTCCGTGGTCATTATGGTGGAAATGCATAAATGGTAGGTTTTGGAGAAGATCAGGTAGGTTTAGGATGGTTTTGGGGTGGATCTATGGTTTTGGGGGATTTTCTTCCAGTTTTTGGGTGATCCCGTTCGTGTTTGCGGTGATTTTGACATGTTTTGGGGTCTCCGTTGGGTTTCGTTTGGTTTTCCATTGTCATCATGGTGGAAAAGGGTAAATTGTGGGTTTTGGAGAACATCAGGTAGGATTAGGGTGGTTTTGATGTGGATCTATGGTTTTGACGGGCTTTCTTCCAGCTTTTGGGTGATCCCATTTGTGTTTGCGGTGGTTTTGACGTGTTTTGGGGTCTCCGTTGGGTTTCGTTTGGTTTTCCGTGGTCATCATTGTGGAAAAGGGTAAGTTGCGGGTTTTGGAGAACATCAGGTAGGTATAGGGTGATTTTTGGGGTGGATCTATGGTTTTGGGGGATTTTCTTCCAGTTTTTGGGTGATCCCGTTCTTGTTTGGGGTGTTTTTGACGTGTTTTGGGGTCTCCGTTGGGTTTCGTTTAGTTTTCCGTGGTCATCATGGTGGAAAAGGGTAAGTTGCGGGTTTTGGAGAACATCAGGTAGGATTGGGGGGACTTTGGGGGTGGATTCTTGGTATTTGGGGTTTTCTTCTCTTTTTTTGGGGTGATCCCTTTCTTTTTTGGGGTGTTTTTGACGTGTTTTGGGGTCTCCGTTGGGTTTCATTGGGTTCTCGTTTGACGTTAAGGTAAATGGGAGCGGATTGTGGGTTTTGGAGAAGATCATGTGAGTTTAGTGTGGTTTTGGGGGGAAATTCATAGTTTATGGTGTTTTTTCTTCAGATCCCGTTCTTTTTTGGGGTGCTTTAGACGTGTTTTGGGGTCTCTGTTGGGTTTCGTTGGTTTTTCCGTGGTCATCATGGTGGAAAAGTGTAAATTGTGGGTTTTGGAGAATATCAGGTAGGTTTAGGGTGGTTTTGAGGTGGATCTATGGTTTTGAGGGGTTTTCTTCCAGTTTTGGGGGTGATCCCGTTCTTGTTTGGGGTATTTTTGACGTGTTTTGGGGTCTCTCTTGGGTTTCGTTGGCTGCTCGTTGGTCGTTAATTTAAATGGGTGTGGATTGTGGGTTTTGGAGAAGATCAGGTGACTTTAGAGTGGTTTGGGTGTTGGATCCGTGCTTTTTGGGGATTTTCTTCCAGTTTTGGGGGTGATCCCGTTTTTGTTTGGGGTGTTTTTGACGTGTTTTGGGGTCTCCGTTGGGTTTCGTTTGGTTTTCCATGGTCATCATGGTGGAAAAGTGTAAATTGTGAGTTTTGGAGAAGATCAGGTAGGTTTAGGGTGGTTTGGGGTTGGATCTATGGTTTTGGGGGTTTTCTTTCGTTTTTGGGGGTGATCCTGTTCCTTTCTGGGGTGTTTTTGATGTGTTTTGGGGGCTCTGTTGGGTTTCGTTGGGTTTTCCATGGTCATCATGTTGGAAAAGGGTCAATTGTGGGTTTTGGAGAAGATCAGGGTGCTTTAGGGTGGTTTTGGGGTGGATCTATGGAATTTGGGCCTTTATTCTGTTTTTTGGGTTGATCCTGTTCTTCTTTGCGGTGTTTTTGACCTGTTTTGGGGTCTCCGTTGGGTTTCGTTGGGTTTTCCATGGTCATCTTGTTGGAAAAGTGTAAATTGTGGGTTTTGGAGAACATCAGGTAGGTTTAGGGTGGTTTTGAGGTGCATCTATAGTTTTGAGGAGATTTCTTCCAGATTTGGGGGTGATCCCGTTCTTGTTTGGGGTGTTTTTGACGTGTTTTGTGGTCTCTGTTGGGTTTCATTGGGTTCTCGTTTGACGTTAAGGTAAATGGGAGCGGATTGTGGGTTTTGGAGAAGATCATGTGAGTTTAGTGTGGTTTTGGGGGGAAATTCATAGGTTTCGGTGTTTTTTCTTCTGATCCCGTTCCTTTTTGGGGTGTTTTAGACGTGTTTTGGGGTCTCCGTTGGGTTTTGTTGGGTTTTCCGTGGTCATCATGGTGGAAAAGGGTAAATTGTGGGTTTTGGAGAAGATCAGGTAGGTTTAGGGTGGTTTTGAGGTGGATCTATGGTTTTGAGGGGTTTTCTTCCAGTTTTGGGGGTGATCCCGTTCTTGTTTGGGGTGTTTTTGACGTGCTTTGGGGTCTCCGTTGGGTTTCGTTGGATTTTCCGTGTTCATCGTGGTGGAAAAGTGTAAATTGTGGGTTTTGGAGAACATCAGCTAGGTTTAGGGTGCTTTTCGGGAGGATATGTGGTATTTGGCATTTTGTTCTATTTTTTGGGTTAATTCTGTTCTTTTTTGGGTGTTTTTGGCATGTTTTGCAGTCTCTGTTGGGCTTCGTTATGTTCTCGTTGGTCGTCAAGGTAAATGGGAGTGGATTGTGGGTTTTGGAGAAGATCAGGTTAGTTTACGGCGGTTTGGGGGGGAAATTCATAGTTTTTGGTGTTTTTTCTTCTGATCCCTTTCTTTTTTGGGGTGTTTTTGACGTGTTTTTCGGTCTTTGTTGGGTTTCATTGGGTTCTCGTTTGACGTTAAGGTAAATGGGTGTGGATGGTGGGTTTTGGAGAAGACCATGTGAGTTTAGTATGGTTTTGGGGGGAAATTCATAGTTTTTGGTGTTTTTTCTTCTGATCCCGTTCTTTTTTGGGGTGTTTTAGACGTGTTTTGGGGTCTCCGTTGGGTTTTGTTGGGTTTTCCCTGGTCATCATGGTGGAAAAGCGTAAATTGTGGGTTTTGGAGAACATCAGGTAGGTTTAGGGTGGTTTTGAGGTGGATCTATGGTTTTGAGGGGTTTTCTTCCAGTTTTGGGGGTGATCCCGTTCTTGTTTGGGGTGTTTTTGACGTGTTTTGGGGTCTCCGTTGGGCTTCGTTAGGTTCTCGTTGGTCGTCAAGGTAAATGAGAGCGGTTTGTGGGTTTTGGAGAAGATCAGGTTAGTTTACGGCGGTTTGGGGGGGAAATTCATAGTTTCTGGTGTTTTATCTTCTGATCCCGTTCTTTTTTTGGGTGTTTTAGACGTGTTTTGCTGTCTCCGTTGCGTTTCGTTGGGTTTTCCGTGTTCATCGTGGTGGAAAAGGGTAAATTGTGAGTTTTGGAGAACATCAGGTAGGTTTAGGGTGGTTTTGAGGTGGATTTATGGTTTTGAGGGGTTTTCTTCCATTTTTTTGGTGATCCCATTCGTGTTTGCAGTGGTTTTGACGTGTTATGGAGTCTCCGTTGAGTTTCACTTGGTTTTCCCTGGTCATCATGGTGGAAAAGGGTAAGTTGCGGGTTTTGGAGAACATCAGGTAGGTTTGGGGGGACTTTGGGGGTGGATTCTTGGTATTTGGGGTTTTCTTCTCTTTTTTTGGGGTGATCCCTTTCTTTTTTGGGGTGTTTTTGACGTGTTTTGTGGTCTCTGTTGGGTTTCATTGGGTTCTCGTTTGACGTTAAGGTAAATGGGAGCGGATTGTGGGTTTTGGAGAAGATCATGTGAGTTTAGTGAGGTTTTGGGGGGAAATTCATAGGTTTCGGTGTTTTTTCTTCTGATCCCGTTCTTTTTTGGGGTGTTTTAGACGTGTTTTGGGGTCTCCGTTGGGTTTTGTTGGGTTTTCCGTGGTCATCATGGTGGAAAAGGGTAAATTGTGGGTTTTGGAGAACATCAGGTAGGTTTAGGGTGGTTTTGAGGTGGATCTATGGTTTTGAGGGGTTTTCTTCCAGTTTTGGGGGTGATCCCGTTTTTGTTTGGGGTGTTTTTGACGTGCTTTGGGGTCTCCGTTGGGCTTCGTTAGGTTCTCGTTGTTCGTCAAGGTAAATGGGAGTGGATTGTGGGTTTTGGAGAAGATCAGGTTAGTTTACGGCGGTTTGGGAGGGAAATTCATAGTTTTTGGTGTTTTTTCTTCTGATCCCGTTCTTTTTTTGGGTGTTTTAGACGTGTTTTGCTGTCTCCGTTGCGTTTCGTTGGGTTTTCCGTGTTCATCATGGTGGAAAAGGGTAAATTGTGGGTTTTGGAGAAGATCAGGTAGGTTTAGGGTGGTTTTGGGGTGGATCTATGGTTTTGGGGGATTTTCTTCCAGTTTTGTTGTTGATTCCGTTCTTGTTTGGGTGTTTTTGACGTGTTTTGGGGTCTCCGTTGGGTTTCGTTGGATTTTCCGTGTTCATCGTGGTGGAAAAGTGTAAATTGTGGGTTTTGGAGAACATCAGCTAGGTTTAGGGTGCTTTTCGGGAGGATATGTGGTATTTGGCATTTTGTTCTATTTTTTGGGTTAATTCTGTTCTTTTTTGGGTGTTTTTGGCATGTTTTGCAGTCTCTGTTGGGCTTCGTTATGTTCTCGTTGGTCGTCAAGGTAAATGGGAGTGGATTGTGGGTTTTGGAGAAGATCAGGTTAGTTTACGGCGGTTTGGGGGGGAAATTCATAGTTTTTGGTGTTTTTTCTTCTGATCCCTTTCTTTTTTGGGGTGTTTTTGACGTGTTTTTCGGTCTTTGTTGGGTTTCATTGGGTTCTCGTTTGACGTTAAGGTAAATGGGTGTGGATGGTGGGTTTTGGAGAAGACCATGTGAGTTTAGTATGGTTTTGGGGGGAAATTCATAGTTTTTGGTGTTTTTTCTTCTGATCCCGTTCTTTTTTGGGGTGTTTTAGACGTGTTTTGGGGTCTCCGTTGGGTTTTGTTGGGTTTTCCCTGGTCATCATGGTGGAAAAGCGTAAATTGTGGGTTTTGGAGAACATCAGGTAGGTTTAGGGTGGTTTTGAGGTGGATCTATGGTTTTGAGGGGTTTTCTTCCAGTTTTGGGGGTGATCCCGTTCTTGTTTGGGGTGTTTTTGACGTGTTTTGGGGTCTCCGTTGGGCTTCGTTAGGTTCTCGTTGGTCGTCAAGGTAAATGAGAGCGGTTTGTGGGTTTTGGAGAAGATCAGGTTAGTTTACGGCGGTTTGGGGGGGAAATTCATAGTTTCTGGTGTTTTATCTTCTGATCCCGTTCTTTTTTTGGGTGTTTTAGACGTGTTTTGCTGTCTCCGTTGCGTTTCGTTGGGTTTTCCGTGTTCATCGTGGTGGAAAAGGGTAAATTGTGAGTTTTGGAGAACATCAGGTAGGTTTAGGGTGGTTTTGAGGTGGATTTATGGTTTTGAGGGGTTTTCTTCCATTTTTTTGGTGATCCCATTCGTGTTTGCAGTGGTTTTGACGTGTTATGGAGTCTCCGTTGAGTTTCACTTGGTTTTCCCTGGTCATCATGGTGGAAAAGGGTAAGTTGCGGGTTTTGGAGAACATCAGGTAGGTTTGGGGGGACTTTGGGGGTGGATTCTTGGTATTTGGGGTTTTCTTCTCTTTTTTTGGGGTGATCCCTTTCTTTTTTGGGGTGTTTTTGACGTGTTTTGTGGTCTCTGTTGGGTTTCATTGGGTTCTCGTTTGACGTTAAGGTAAATGGGAGCGGATTGTGGGTTTTGGAGAAGATCATGTGAGTTTAGTGAGGTTTTGGGGGGAAATTCATAGGTTTCGGTGTTTTTTCTTCTGATCCCGTTCTTTTTTGGGGTGTTTTAGACGTGTTTTGGGGTCTCCGTTGGGTTTTGTTGGGTTTTCCGTGGTCATCATGGTGGAAAAGGGTAAATTGTGGGTTTTGGAGAACATCAGGTAGGTTTAGGGTGGTTTTGAGGTGGATCTATGGTTTTGAGGGGTTTTCTTCCAGTTTTGGGGGTGATCCCGTTTTTGTTTGGGGTGTTTTTGACGTGCTTTGGGGTCTCCGTTGGGCTTCGTTAGGTTCTCGTTGTTCGTCAAGGTAAATGGGAGTGGATTGTGGGTTTTGGAGAAGATCAGGTTAGTTTACGGCGGTTTGGGAGGGAAATTCATAGTTTTTGGTGTTTTTTCTTCTGATCCCGTTCTTTTTTTGGGTGTTTTAGACGTGTTTTGCTGTCTCCGTTGCGTTTCGTTGGGTTTTCCGTGTTCATCATGGTGGAAAAGGGTAAATTGTGGGTTTTGGAGAAGATCAGGTAGGTTTAGGGTGGTTTTGGGGTGGATCTATGGTTTTGGGGGATTTTCTTCCAGTTTTGTTGTTGATTCCGTTCTTGTTTGGGTGTTTTTGACGTGTTTTGGGGTCTCCGTTGGGTTTCGTTGGATTTTCCGTGTTCATCGTGGTGGAAAAGTGTAAATTGTGGGTTTTGGAGAACATCAGCTAGGTTTAGGGTGCTTTTCGGGAGGATATGTGGTATTTGGCATTTTGTTCTATTTTTTGGGTTAATTCTGTTCTTTTTTGGGTGTTTTTGGCATGTTTTGCAGTCTCTGTTGGGCTTCGTTATGTTCTCGTTGGTCGTCAAGGTAAATGGGAGTGGATTGTGGGTTTTGGAGAAGATCAGGTTAGTTTACGGCGGTTTGGGGGGGAAATTCATAGTTTTTGGTGTTTTTTCTTCTGATCCCTTTCTTTTTTGGGGTGTTTTTGACGTGTTTTTCGGTCTTTGTTGGGTTTCATTGGGTTCTCGTTTGACGTTAAGGTAAATGGGTGTGGATGGTGGGTTTTGGAGAAGATCATGTGAGTTTAGTATGGTTTTGGGGGGAAATTCATATTTTTTGGTGTTTTTTCTTCTGATCCTGTTCTTTTTTGGGGTGTTTTAGACGTGTTTTGGGGTCTCCGTTGGGTTTTGTTGGGTTTTCCCTGGTCATCATGGTGGAAAAGGGTAAATTGTGGGTTTTGGAGAAAAACAGGTGAGTTTAGAGTGGTTTTGGTTTGGATCTATGGTTTTGGGGCTTTCTTTCATTTTTGGGGGTAATCCCGTTCTTGTTTGGGGTGTTTTTGACGTGTTTTGGGGTCTCTGTTGTGTTCTGTTGGTTTCTCGTTGGTCGTTAATTTAAATGTGTGTGTATTGTGGGTTTTGCAAAAGATCAGGTGAGTTTAGAGTGGTTTTGGGGTGGATGTATGGTTTTAGGGGATTTTCTTCCGGTCTTGGGTGTGATCCCGTTCTTGTTTGGGGTGTTTTTGACATGTTTTGGGGTCTCCGTTGGGTTTCGTTGGGTTTTGCGTGGTCATCATGTTGGAAAAGGGTAAATTGTGTGTTTTGGAGATCATCAGGTAGGTTTAGGGTGGTTTTGGGGTGTATCTATTGTATTTGGGGTTTTCTTTCTTTTTTTGGGGTCATCCCGTTCTTGTTTGCGGTGATTTTGACGTGTTTTGGGGTCTCCGTTGGGTTTCGTTTTGTTTTGCGTGGTCATCGTGGTGGAAAAGTGTCAATTGTGGGTTTTGGAGAACATCAGGTAGGTTTAGGGTGGTTTTGGGGTGGATCTATGGTATTTGGGGTTTTCTTCTGTTTTGGGGTGTTTTCCTGATCTTGTTTAGGGTGTTTTTGACGTGTTTTGGGGTCTCTGTTGTGTTTCGTTGGCTTCTCATTGGTCGTTAATTTTAATGGGTGTGGATTGTGGGTTTTGGAGAAGATCAGGTGAGTTTGGAGTGGTTTTGCCGTTGTTTCTGTGCTTTTGGGGGATTTTCTTTAGTTTTGGTGGTGATCCCGTTATTGTTTGGGTTGTTTTTGACGTGTTTTGGGGTCTCCGTTGGGTTGCTTTTGGTTTTGCGTGGTCATCGTGGCTGAAAAGGGTAAGTTGCGGGTTTTGGAGAACGTCAGGTAGGTTTGGGGGGACATTGAGGGTGGATTCTTGGTATTTGGGGTTTTCTTCTGTTTTTTTGGGGGTGATCCCTTTCTTTTTTTGGGGTGTTTTGGACGTGTTTTCGGTTTTTGTTGGGTTTCATTGGGTTCTCATTTGACGTTAAGGTAAATGGGATTGGATTGTGGGTTTTGGAGAAGATCATGTGAGTTTAGTGTGGTTTTGGGGTGAAATTCATAGCTTTTGGTGTTTTTTTTTTGATCCCGTTATTTTTTGGGGTGTTATCGACGTGTTTAGATGTCTCTTTTGGGTTTGTTGGGTTCTCGTTGGTCGTCAAGTTGGAAAAGGGTAAATTGTGTGTTTTGGAGAACATCAGGTAGGTTTAGGGTGGTTTTGGGGTGGATCTATGGTTTTGGGGGTTTTCTTTCGTTTTTGATGGTGATCCCGTTCTTGTTTGCGGTGATTTTGACGTGTTTTGTGGTCTCTGTTGGGTTTCGTTTGGTTTTCCGTGGTCATCATGGTGGAAAAGGGTAAATTGTGTGTTTTGGAGAACATCAGGTAGGTTTAGGGTAGTTTTGGGGTGGATCTACGGTTTTGGGGGTTTTCTTTCGTGTTTGGGGGTGATCCCGTTCTTGTTTGGGGTGTTTTTGACGTGTTTTGGGGTCTCCGTTGTTTTTTTTTTGGTTTTCCGTGGTTATCGTTGTGGAAAATTGTAAGTTGCGTCTTTTGGAGATCTTCAGGTAGGTTTGGGGGACTTTTGGGGTGGATTCTTGGTATTTGGGGTTTTCTTCTGTTTTTTCTTCTGACCTTGTTCTTTTTTGGGGTGTTTTAGATGTGTTTTGTGGTCTCCGTTGGGTTTTGTTTGGTTTTCCGTGGTCATCTTGGTGGAAAAGCGTAAATTGTGGGTCTTGGAGAACATCAGGTAGGTTTAGGCTGGTTTTGGGGTGGATCTATGGTTTAGGGTGATTTTCTTCCAGTTTTTGGGGTGATCCCGTTCTCTTTTTGCGGTGATTTTGACGTGTTTTGGGGTCTCCGTTGGGTTTCGTTGGTTTTTCCTTGGTCATCATGGTGGAAAAGTGTAAATTGTGGGTTTTGGAGAACATCAGGTAGGTTTAGGGTGGTTTTGGGGTGGATCAATGGTATTTATGATTTTCTCTCATTTTGGGGGTTGATCACGTTCTTGTTTGCGGTGATTTTGACATGTTTTGGGGTCTCCCTTGGGTTTCGTTGGGTTTTGTGTGGTCATAATGGTGGAAAATGGTGAATTGTGGGTTTTGGAGAAGATCAGGTGAGTTTAGGGTTGTTTTGGGGTGGATCTATGGTATTTTTGCTTTTCTTTCGTTTTTGGGGTGATCCCGTTCTTTTTTGGGGTGTTTTTGACGTGTTTTGGGGTCTCCGTTGGGTTTTGTTTGGTTTTGCGTGGTCATCGTGGTGGAAATGCATAAATTGTGGGTTTTGGAGAACATCAGGTAGGTTTAGGGTGGTTTTGGGGTGGATCTATGGTATTTTTGATTTTCTTTCGTTTTTGGGGTGATCCCTTTCTTGTTTGGGGTGTTTTTGACGTGTTTTGGGGTCTCCATTGGGTTGCTTTTGGTTTTCCGTGGTCATCGTGGCTGAAAAGGGTAAGTTGCGGGTTTTGGAGAACCTCTGGTAGGTTTGGGGGGACATTGAGGGTGGATTCTTGGTATTTGGGGTTTTCTTCTGTTTTCTTGGGGGGTGATCCCTTTCTTTTTTTGGGATGTTTTTGACATGTTTTGCGGTTTTTGTTGGGTTTCATTGGGTTCTCATTTGACGTTAAGGTAAATGGGATTGGATTGTGGGTTTTGGAGAAGATCATGTGAGTTTAGTGTGGTTTTGGGGTGAAATTCATAGCTTTTGGTGTTTTTTCTTCTGATCCCGTTATTTTTTGAGGTGTTTCAGACGTGTTTAGATGTCTCCATTGGGTTTTCTTGGGTTCTTGTCGGTTGTCATGGTGGAAAAGGGTAAATTGTGGGTTTTGGAGAACATCAGGTAGGTTTAGGGTGGTTTTGGGGCGGATCTATGGTATTTGGGGTTTTCTTTCGTGTTTGGGGGTGATCCCGTTCTTGTTTGCGTTGATTTTGACGTGTTTTGGGGTCTCCGTTGGGTTTGATTGGGTTTTGCGTGGTCATCATGGTGGAAAAGTGTAAGTTGCGGGTTTTGGAGAACTTCAGATAGGTTTGGGGGACATTTGGGGTGGATTCTTGGTATTTGGGGTTTTCTTCTGTTTTTTTGGGGTTGATCCCTTTCTTTCTTGGGGTGTTTTTGACGTGTTTTGCGGTTTTTGTTGGGTTTCACTGGGTTCTCATTTGACGTTAAGGTAAATGGGATTGGATTGTGGGTTTTGGAGAAGATCATGTAAGTTTAGTGTGGTTTTGGGGTGAAATTCATAGGTTTTGGTGTTTTTTCTTCTGATCCCCTTATTTTTTGGGGTGTTCTAGACGTGTTTAGATTTGTCCGTTGTGTTTTGTTGGGTTCTCGTTGGTCGTCAAGGTGGAAAAGGGTAAATTGTGGGTTTTGGAGAAGATCAGGTAGGTTTAGGGTGGTTATGGGGTGGATCTATGGTTTTGGGGGTTTTCTTTCGTTTTTGGGGGTGATCCCGTTCTTTTTTGGGGTGTTTTTGACGTGTTTTGGGGTCTCCGTTGGGTTTCGTTTGGTTTTACGTGGCCATCATGGTGGAAAAGCATAAATTGTGTGTTTTGGAGAACATCAGGTAGGTTTAGGGTGGTTTTGGGGTGGATCTATGGTATTTGGGGTTTTCTTCTGTTTTTTGGTGTGATCCCTTTCTTGTTTGGGGTGTTTTTGACGTGTTTTGGGGTCTCCGATGGGTTGCTTTTGGTTTTGCGTGGTCATCATGGTGGAAAAGGGTAAGTTGCGGGTTTTGGAGAACATCAGGTAGGTTTAGGGTGGTTTTGGGGTGGATCTATGGTTTTGGGGGTTTTCTTTCGTTTTTGGGGGTGATCCCGTTCTTGTTTGTGGTTATTTTGACGAGTTTTGGGGTCTCCGTTGTGTTTCGTTTGGTTTTCCGTGGTCATCGTGGTGGAAAATTGTAAGTTGTGTGTTTTGAAGAACGTCAGGTAGGTTTGGGGGACTTTTGGGGTTGATTCTTGGTATTTGGGGTTTTCTGCTGTTTTTTCTTCTGACCTTGTTCTTTTTTGGGGTGTTTTAGATGTGTTTTGGGGTCTCCGTTGGGTTTTGTTTGGTTTTCCGTGGTCATCTTGGTGGAAAAGCGTAAATTGTGGGTTTTGGAGAACATCAGGTAGGTTTAGGCTGGTTTTTGGGTAGATCTATGGTTTTGGGTGATTTTCTACCAGTTTTTGGGGTGATCCCGTTCGTTTTTTTGCGGTGATTTTGACATGTTTTGGGGTCTCCGTTGGGTTTCGTTGGTTTTTCCTTGGTCATCATGGTGGAAAAGCGTAAATTGTGTTTTGGAGAACATCAGGTAGGTTTAGGGTGGTTTTGGCGTGGATCAATGGTATTTAGGGTTTTCTCTCATTTTGGGGGTTGATCTCGTTCTTGTTTGCGGTGATTTTGACGTGTTTTGTGGTCTCCGTTGGGTTTCGTTTGGTTTTCCGTGGTCATCGTGGTGGAAAAGGGTCAATTGTGGGTTTTGGAGAACATCAGGTAGGTTTAGGGTGATTTTGGGGTGGATCTATGGTATTTTGGGTTTTCTTCTCTTTTTGGGTGTTTTCCTGTTCTTGTTTAGGGTGTTTTTGATGTGTTTTGGGGTCTCCGTTGGGTTTCGTTGGGTTTTGTGTGGTCATAATGGTGGAAAATGGTGAATTGTGGGTTTTGGAGAAGATCAGGTGAGTTTAGGGTGGTTTTGGGGTGGAACTACGGTATTTTTGCTTTTCTTTCCTTTTTTGGGGTGATCCCGTTCTTCTTTGGGGTGTTTTTGACGTGTTTTGGGGTCTCCGTTGGGTTTCGTTTGGCTTTCCGTGGTCATCGTTGTGGAAAAGGGTCAATTGTGTGTTTTGGACAACATCAGGTAGGTTTAGTGTTGTTTTGGGGTGGATCTATGGTTTTGGGGGTTTTCTTTCGTTTTTGGGGGTGATCCTGTTCCTTTCTGGGGTGTTTTTGACGTGTTTTGGGGTCTCCGTTGGGTTTCGTTGTGTCTTGCGTGGTCATCATATTGGAAAAGTGTAAATTGTGGGTTTTGGAGAAGATCAGGTAGCTTTAGGGTGGTTTTGTTTAGACCTATGGTTTTGAGGGGTTTTCTTCCAGTTTTGGGGGTGATCCCGTTCTTGTTTGGGGTGTTTTCGACGTGTTTTGGGGTCCCCGTTGGGTTTCTTTGGGTTTTGCGTGGTCATCGTGGTGGAAAAGGGTCAATTGTGGGTTTTGGAGAAGATCAGGTTGCTTTACGGTGTTTTTGGGGTGGATCTATGGTATTTTGGCTTTTCTTTCGTTTTTGGGTGTGATCCTGTTCTTGTTTAGGGTGTTTTTGACGTGTTTTGGGGTCTCCGTTGGGTTTCGCTGGGTTCTCGTTGGTCGTTAACGTAAATGGGAGTGGATTGTGGGTTTTGGAGAAGAGCAGGTGAGTTTAGGGTGGTTTGGGGATTGGATCCGTGCTTTTTGGGATTTTTCTTTTAGTTTTTGGGGTGATCCCGTTCTTTTTTGGGGTGCTTTTACGTGTTTTGTGGTCTCCGTTGGGTTTCGTTTGGTTTTGCGTGGTCATCGTGGTGGAAATGCATAAATTGTGGGTTTTGGAGAACATCAGGTAGGTTTAGAGTGGTTTTGGGTTGGATCTATGGTTTTGGGTGATTTTCTTCCAGTTTTGGGGGTGATCCCCTTCTTTTTTGCGGCGATTTTGACGTGTTTTGGGGTCTCCGTTGGGGTTCGTTTTCTTTTGCGTGGTCATCATGGTGGAAAAGCGTAAATTGTGTGTTTTGGAGAACATCAGGTAGGTTTAGGGTGGTTTTGGGGTGGATCTATGGTATTTGGGGTTTTCTTCTGTTTTTTGGTGTGATCCCGTTCTTGTTTGGGGTGTTTTTGACGTGTTTTCGGGTCTCCGTTGGGTTGCTTTTGGTTTTGCGTGGTCATCGTGGTGGAAAAGGGTAAGTTGCGGGTTTTGGAGAACATCAGGTAGGTTTGGGGGGACATTGAGGGTGGATTCTTGGTATTTGCGGTTTTCTTCTGTTTTTGGGGGGTGATCCCTTTCTTTCTTGGGGTGTTTTTGACGTGTTTTGCGTTTTTTGTTGGGTTTCATTGGGTTCTCATTTGACGTTAAGGTAAATGGGATTGGATTGTGGGTTTTGGAGAAGATCATGTGAGTTTAGTATGGTTTTGGGGTGAAATTCATAGCTTTTGGTGTTTTTTCTTCTGATCCCGTTATTTTTTGGGGTGTTTTAGACGTGTTTAGATGTGTCCGTTGGGTTTTGTTGGGTTCTCGTTGGTCGTCAAGATGGAAAAGTGTAAATTGTGGATTTTGGAGAGCATCAGGTAGGTTTAGGGTGGTTTTGGGGTGGATCTATGGTTTTGGGGGTTTTCTTTCGTTTTTGGGGGTGATCCCGTTCTTGTTTGCGGTGATTTTGACGTGTTTTGGGGTCTCCGTTGGGTTTCGTTTGGTTTTCCGTGGTCATCGTGGTGGAAATGCATAAATTGTGGGTTTTGGAGAACATCAGGTAGGTTTAGGGTGGTTTTGGGGTGGATCTATGGTATTTGGGGTTTTCTTCTGTTTTTTCTTGGGGTGATCCCTTTCTTTTTTCGGGTGTTTTTGACGTGTTTTGCAGTTTTTTTTGGGTTTCATTCTGTTCTCGTTTGGCGTTTAGATAAATGGGAGTTCTTTGTGGGTTTTGGAGGAGATCAGGTGAGTTTAGAGTGGTTTTGGTGTTTGGATCCGTGCTTTTTGGGGATTTTCTTCCAGTTTAGATGGTGATCCCGTTCTTCTTTGGGGTGTTTTTGACATATTTAGGGATCTCCGTTGGGTTTTGTTGTGTTTTCCGTGTTCATCGTGGTGGAAAAGTGTAAATTGTGGGTTTTGGAGAAGATTAGGTAGCTTTACGGTGGTTTTGGGGTGGATCTATGTTTTTGAGTTTTTTCTTTCGTTTTTGGGCGTGATCCTGTTCCTTTTTGGGATGTTTTTGACTTGTTTTGGGGTCTCCGTTGGGTTTCGTTGGGTTCTCGTTGGTCGTTAAGGTAAATGGGAGTGGACTGTGGGTTTTGGAGAAGATCAGGTGAGTTTAGGGTGGTTTTGAGGGGAAATTCATAGTTTTTGGTGTTTTTTCTTCTAATCCCTTTCTTTTTTGGGGTGTTTTTGATGTGTTTTGGGGTCTCCGTTGTGTTTCGTTGCGTTTTCCGTGTTAATCATGGTGGAAAAGGGTAAATTGTGGGTTTTGGAGAATATCAGGTAGGTTTAGGATGGTTTTGGGGCGGATCTATGGTTTTGGGGTACTTTCTTCCAGTTTTGGGGGTGATCCCATTCTTTCTTGGGGTGTTTTTGACATGTTTTGGGGTCTCCGTTGGGTTGCTTTTGTTTTCCGTGGTCATCGTGGTGGAAAAGAGTAAGTTGTGCATTTTGGAGAACACCAGGTAGGTTTAGGGTGGTTTTGGGGTGGATGTATGATTTTGGGGGATTTCTTTCGTTTTTGTGGGTTATCCTGTTCCTTTTTGGGGAATTTTTGACGTGTTTTGTGGTCTCCGTTGGGGTTTGTTGGGTTCTCGTTGGTCGTCAAGGTGGAGAAGTTTAAATTGTGGGTTTTGGAGAACATCAGGTAGGTTTAGGGTGGTTTTTGGGTGGATCTATGGTTTTGGGGGTTTTCTTTCATTTTTGGGGGTGATCCCGTTCTTGTTTGGTGTTGTTTTGATGTGTTTTGGCTTCTCCGTTGGGTTTTAGTGTGGTTCTTGTTGGTCATCATGTTGGAAAATGGTCAGTTGTGGGTTTTGGAGAACATCAGGTAGTTTAGGGGAACTTTTGGGGTTGATCTATGGTGTTTGTGGTTTTCTTTCATTTTTGGTGTGATCCTGTTCTTTTTTGCGGTGTTTTTGACGTGTTTTGGGGTCTCCGTTGTGTTTTGTTTGGTTTCCATTGAGTTTTCTGGTGGTTGGGAGTGGATTGTACATTTAGGAGAACATCAGGTAGGTTTAAAGGTTTTTCGGGGGTTAAATCACGTTTTTTCTTCTGATCCAGTTCACTTTTGGGGTGTTTTTGATGTGTTTTGGGGTTTCCGTTGTGTTTCGTTTAGTTCCTAATGGATTTTATGGTGGTTGGGAGTGGTCTTTGGGATTTGGAGAACATCAGGTAGGTTTAGGGTGCTTTTCGGATTGTATCCGTGCTTTTTGGGCATTTTCTTCCAGTTTTGGGGGTGATGCCATTCTTGTTTGGGGTGTTTTCGACGTGTTTTGGGGTCTCCGTTGGGTTTCGTTGGGTTTTCCGTGGTCATCGTGGTGGAAAAGAGTAAATTTTTTTTTTTTGGAGAACATCAGGTAGGTTTAGGGCTGTTTTTGGGTGGATCTATGGTTTTTGGGGGTTTTCTCTTTTTTTTTTTTTTTTTTTTTTTTTTTTTTTTTTTTTCCCCATACCATATAAATTTCTCCAACCATATAAATTACATGTAAAACATTGTACATAGAGATTAATATCAAAATGCAATACACATCACGTGCACTTTAAGCTGGACTCTAGTATATGGCAAACACCCAAGGGTACATATTGCGTTGAAACCACCATTTTTTTAAATGTCATGCATACCACATAATATTCAGTCTTTTGTTTTGTATTTCTCTGATTTTATACAAATATACCAGTGCTTATTATACTATTTACTGGAAAAGAATAAAAAAATCAAATCTGTGTGCCCTCTTCAAATCAAAATTTTGTTGTGAGAGCACTGGATAAATATATATACACACACCAACAAGTGTCATAAGCTTTGCCTTTGCTGAAGGAAGATGAATAGTACAAAGAAAATCTGTCTAGTTTGTTTTACAAGCTTGTCTTTCTCAGTACGGAACAAACTGACCTCCCTGGTCTAACTTTGCAGTTGCCCATTCTGCCTTTGTCCTGCAGAGAAGAGCAAGAAAGGAACAAATCTATTTTTGCACCCCAAAAACGCATTAGAGGAGGATTATCACACCCACCTAAGGGTACTTCCTTGTTTGTTTATAAAGCACGAAGCATTTCTCTTGGACAGTCTCTCTTGCTGGCCTCTTTTGTGCCTTCCATTTATAATAAAGATATTAAGATGCTTACCCCTTGCTTGTTTTGTTTGTTTGTTTGTTTGTTTGTTTGTTTGTTTAAAGAACAGTGGAAGTGGAGAGTCGGATGACAAGCAAGAACAAACACTAGAAACTCCTTGTTCTGCCCCTGCTTTTTAATCACCCAGCATCACCCCGGCTGCAAAACAGCCTCTGCTGATTTACCTGCTTGTTAAAGCACCCCACAGGCTGCAAGTGCGGTGTGCTAGGTGTCAAGTTATATTTAACGGTGCACACGTAACCATTCATCTTCCCACAGTCGAAGCACAGAACAGCCTCTTGCTAACAGAACTCATCCCTGCTGCTGCAAGAAACCTCAAGGCCTGCAGGAAAACCTCAAGCTAAGAGTTCCAAAGCAAAAGCAGAAAACGCATCATTTGTACTCTTTCTATTTGAGGGAATTCTAGCTGCTAAACGCTGCCTACATCTGAGGGCACGTTCTGAGGCTGGGGGGACGGACACTCAACACCCACTGACAGCAGGAGTGCAAAGATGCCAGCCAAGAAGGCAAAGGTTAGAGCTGAACGCTGCCTCAGCTTCCTCCAGCAGCCAGCTTTCACCACGCTCTCTGAGACTCGGAGCCCCGAGTTACCGCAGCCGCCACGTACAGCTGCTCCTTGCTGGCCCAAACTATTTGAAGAGTCTTCAAACTTCAGGGACCTGTTTTACGACAGCCTCAAGATCAAATTCATCTGTTCCTGAAGGCGCTGATCGTCCTGCTGTTTCTGTAGCTGTCAAAGAACAATCCTGAACCGAGGCACTCGTCTGATCAAACAGTGCTTCGGCACAGATTTGTCTTTAGCTTGACACATCAAGGTGAAGAGGAATCGATTCTTGCAAGCAACCTCTCAAGCAGGGATCTAATAAGGTGACCAAAACGACAGATCTGTTGTGCAGATCTGAGCACGTCACTCTGCAGGGAATCACTTTCAAGCCTAAGATGTTTCACCCATCTCCCTGCCCCAGAGCGACACAAGGAAAGCTCTTAAGCAATTGCTAGCCTCTCCTCAGTGCTCACGAGTCCCAAATCACTAATTTTACAATATATAAACCATGGCAGCTGGCACCTAGTTGGCACACGGTGACACTGCACACGTTGGCAGTGTCGTCAGGAGCTGGAAAGTCAGGGGTGAGGGGGTTAAGGGAAAACCACACATCAGTTTAGCAACTTGGCTCCCGTAGGATACTTCCTACGGCAGGACTTTTAGCAAAGTCCCTCCCTCAGAGGGACCTGCTGGCTAATTAAAACGGGACTTCTGCTGGAGCAGTCAGAAGGCAGCAGGGTATCAGGAGATATCCAGTGGGCATCACCGTCAGTCTGTGGCAGTTTGGGGTCCAGGTATCAGTGGTTACGCGTGGTTTTCTCTGCTTCACTTTCTCCAAAGCTGTGAAAAAATATTTCTTTTACAGCACTGTACAGTCACACTTTACGGATGGAACCAGCTGCATCCACTTCCAGTACGACGGTGTTGGAAAAAGGTGCCTTTGGTGGTCAGGAGCACAACAGCTCTGGTGAGGTGTTATTTAAGTGTGTTCTTACATCTGAGTTTCCTCATAGCAGTATGGAGCTGAGGGGGTCCAGGTTTCCCAGGTAAGATTGATGGTTTTTCTCCTACCAAGCACCAGCTCAGTATACAAAGCTCTGTTAATAACACCCAAGCGTGTAGATGTTAAACTGAAACTGCTTTTAAACCTATTTGTTGTTACGAAAATAGCTTCATACACCATCTTCACAGGGTAAAAATTCACATGGAAGGACAGAAAAACCCAGAAGCGCTTCCTGAGCTTCAGTTTACCAACAGCACCATCGGATTTAGATCCTGGCTGCCAGGCCAGGATGCAGGGTCTGTAAGCATTGCTGCGATGTGCAAGTGCCAAGGCAGGTTTCTGGCCTGCCCTGAATAAAATACCTTTTTTTTTTTTTTAATACAAACAGCGTGCCAGGTACGCTGTAATGCCAATGTGCCAGCTCAATAGAGGATGTCAAACAACAGAGGCGTTTATCCTAATTTCTGGCATGAAAACACTTTTAACAGCATTCTTTTCATGAAGAAACCCCTCTCTATCTTCTCCAATGCTCCAGGATCTGCTGCAGCTGCAGCAGCCGCGCTGGTACAACCCACATCTTTGCCAAATCTTTTCAATAATTGTGCTTTACCTCGGCAATGTTGAGGTCACTCCTCTTCCTCCTCCAGCTGAGCAAGCAGCTCGCTGGCTCTGCCACACCGCAGGTGCGGAAGCGAAAGCTGGGAACACAGGAGTCAAACTCTCAGTGCTCACGAAGCCACCAGGGCAGAGGGCTGACACAGAGGCACCCCGGATCCGCTCTCCCTCCCCGCTGCGAGGCTCGCAGCAGCCCCGACCCGAAGCGCACACAAAGCTTCGCATGGTGATGTCACCGCTGATTCTGAGTCCCCAGGTGAGGATCTGCCTCACCACTCTCAACGTTGGTGTTTTTTTTTGTTTGTTTGTTTGTTTGTTTGTTTTTCTTTTAAACATTCTCAGCTTATGGGAAACCATCAGGTAAACCACAGATCGCTAGGGAAGAAGGCCCACACGAGGGAAGTCCGTGCTTTTCTTCCAGGCAGTGGCACGTGCTTTAACACGCCGCGTTCGACAAAGCAGCTCTCCCCGTTTTGCTCAGTGGCAACAGGCACGACTGCAACGCACACAGCTGTAGGCAGCACCTGCAGGTCCCAAACCCTTAACCCGTTTTTAGAGAGCACCAATTTTTTAAGTAGTGCTTTTCCCTTAATCCATGACCCCTTCTTTCCTTTATTTCTATCGGGTGGCTCTCCTCCATTTTCCTCCTCAGTGTCTGAGCAGACACTGGGAATCGTTTCCGGAGGAAGGGCACTGCTGAAGCTCCTCCATCTACTCTCCGAGAAAAGAGAGTATGTTAAAGAATACATCTTTCCTTTCTTTTCCCTTTTTTAAATACAATTTCTGAAATCAACGCTGCGGCCTGGCAGCAAATACCTACGGGACTAAAGATGATTCCTCATCCTCACTGTAACGTTGTAGTTTACCTCCCAACGAACCCATCTCCCCAGGAAGCGGCCATTTGAGATGGGAAGGGGCAGAGCAAGAGGAAGCTCTCCTTAGCCTAGCTCTTCCCCCAACACCACCTCGCCACCCAGCACCAAATTCAACTCACCTGCTCCGCCCGATCACTCGAACGGGCGTCCGACGCTGGCACACGCCGCAGCGGTGGTTCTGACGTGCCTTAAATCACCTCTCCGCAGAATATCTCGGGTCTGTACGCTCAAATAACGCAGTATTTGAGAAATAACGCCCAGAGCTCACACTCTGAGTGCAGCCCAACAGCACCGAAGCACCGGTAGGCTAAACATTCTGAACCTGGCAACAAGGCTGACCCAAGCAACAGCACGGAACCCTTCTGCACCTTCAGCGTGGACATCAGCGTAAGGAAACACAGACCTCCTCGATCCAAATTTTAAGCGAGAAACGCAAAAGGTCACCCAACCGGCTTGTTTTCGGCAAGCTAAAGGAGAAATTAAGGCGACAACCGGGTGCATCCAGAGTTAGTCAGATCCTGAAGGCAGTTCCTTGGGGGAACGGAGGAGCAACGCGCCAGATGAAGGCTGCCTTACAGCGCACCCCTTAGAGGCACTGCTACGGAAGGAAGGCAGAAGGTTGGAACTCGAAAGAACTCGCAAGGTGCCCGTTAAGGGGGAAATCTTTCATTTTTTTCTCAGCAGAACCTCCCCACTTCCCCCCCTCCCCCCAAGAAGGCAGCCCGGGGACTCTTTCCTTCCTTAGGGAGAGGGCAGGGACGGGGCAGGGTGGTGGGACAGATGGCCAGAGGGTCGGATGGACGGACAGACAGCCGGACAGAGGGCCCAGCAAGGCCTGAGGAAGGGCTCAGGAGCAGGAGGGAAGGGCAGGGCGAGGGGAAGGGCAGAGAAGTACAAATCTTTTTTTCCTTGTGATAACTTTTCTTGACCAAAAAACACGATTGTGAATGAGGCAAAATGAAAGATGAAACATGGGGACGTGCGGATACTCACGATGATGCAGCCTTCTATCCGCATGTTCACCTGCTCATAGAGCCACACCTGGATCCTCGACCTCTGCAGAACGAAGGAGGAGAGTAAGTCGGGCCACAAACACTGAGCACTTTTGTTCTCTCATGTGTTCAGAAATACCTGCTAGCCACAGCCACGACAGCTCCCAAACGCTCCGAGGAGCAACTCTCAGGGGCAGTTTCAATGAGCAATCTGACATTTGAGCGTTATACCATCGGGTGAATACTACACGTTTGGTAAAGAACACGTTTCCAGTCACAAGGGAACACCCCTGCACGCCCGGCTACACGAGGGGGAAACGCCAGGCTCCTTGTGCCCACCAGCACGCTGCACAGCTCTCCATCCCCCACAAACCCGTCCCGGGACACGGCCAGGAGCTGAAAACTCACCGAGGGGAATCCCCAGACCCTCCCCACTCCCCCCACACCCCCCAAATCCCCATCCCTGCCCCCTCCCCGCGGTACTCACGTTCTGCAGGTAGCGGAAGATGAGGTTCTGGGGCGCTGCGTTAAGGGCTCAGCACGGGGACGACAGTTCCGGGCTCGGGACAAGGCCCCAAACCCCACAGCGAGGCCTCAGGGCCCCGCGACAAGGCCTCAAGGCCCGGGCCGAGCCCCCTGAGGTCCGAGCCGCCCCCCACCCACCTCCCCGGCACCCCCCAGCCGCAGGAAGGATACGATGGGCTGCACCATCACCTTCTGCACCTTCTGGTCCTGCTCGCGGTACGCCGTGGCTGCCGCCACCTCGCCGCTCCTGCTCCCAGCACCGCAGGCAGAAGAGGCGAAGGCTGATGGTAGAACAGGGCTTCTTGGGGTGAAGGGAAAGCGAGGGCAGGTGGGTGCAGTCTCTGAGCTCTCCTCCTCCTGATTTTGCTTTTTCTCCCCCATTACTGAGCTGGCAGAAGTCCCCGTGAAGTCCTTTGGCACGATGAAGGCCTGCGTGAGCTCCAGCAGCAGTTTCGTCCGCGGAGGTTTTCCCTGGTGGGGCCGGGGCGTCACAGCACACACACACACACACACACACACAGACAGAGACGCGTGGTTTTGTCCAAACATTAAGTATTTACAACAAATTCGACAAGCGCTTTTCCTCTGCCAGCAGCAAATGCCTGAGGGCCCCCACAGCTTCACAAATCACAGCGGGAAGAGCCTACCGTGCCGCGAAAAGTTCGGAAAATAATTCAAAATTGATCTGCTAGGGGAAAAAAAACGATGGCTGGTGGCAGGGTACACAATACACCCAAATCTCAGCTTTGTCCTCCGCAGAGTCAGTGCCCATGCCCAAGCGCGATGCTGATGGCACCCGAACATTTGCTGTAGCAGGCAGCAGAGCCAGCAGCTCAGGGGAGCAAGTTTTAAAACCAAGAGGCACTTAAACAACCTTTCATCGACCCCGTAACTGCGGCAGAGTCCCGACTGCTCGCCCCGGAGTCCTCACACCAGCAAAAAGCACCAACCAAAGCCTGGGGGAACTTTGGTACAGCACAAGAGAAGGGAGTGGGGGTAGCGGAGCCGCATGGCAGAGCTGCTGCTTTTCACCATTTGATCCTCCCTGATAATTGAAAGGAAGGCTGGGTGGGCTGACCCCCACCCCCACTCCTGGCAGCAAGTTTGGTCCACAACACACTGCAATAACGATTCTGCTCCCTCCCACCCCTACAGCTTCATCATCTGACACGGGTACAGTCAAAACAATGGCATACACGAGTAAAAGTCAAGAGTTGACATAGTAACTCCAGGATTTGGCTATCAACTGTCCGAGAAATCAGAACACCGAAGCTTCACAATGTGCCCAACATCGAGTTGTGCCAAGGGCGGAGGAAGGAAGAAGCTTTACGTTTAAGCCTTCAGAGCATCGCTCCATCAGAAGATCGATTTGTAGCCACCATGGCGTGCCAATGGAGATCTTTCTGTGCCAAAAGAAGTGCTTTGTCCTCTCAATATCGAAGGTAAGAGAACGGATGCACAAGACCTTAACTCTGACCAGCAGGGAAATTTAGGACAACTGAGTGCAGATCCTGCCAATTTCTACCACTTCGGACCGTGCTTTAAGTCTCATTGCAAAGCCTCAGTTAGAAAAAGGATCACCTCAGGGTATCTAACAAGAAGAACAGTTTTAATTTTTTTTTTTTTTTTTAATTCTACCATAGGACTATGCAGTTCAACTGTCAATCATCTCGGAGAGTTCAAGGAGGAGGTCATCCTCGTCCTTCCCTGGGTCTAAGTCGATTTCGGCTTCCAGTCTGCCTCCTGAGATTTCCCAAAGTAGCTTCTCAAAATCTTCATCCGCAGATAAGGGCGCGTTCCCTGTGGAACTCAGCCGGCGTGTCCGTGCCTCTTCTAGCTGGGAAGAAGCTGAGGTCGAGGTCTCGAGATCCATCTCCATCTGCTCCTCAAATCTTTCCGGGCTTCCAAGACGCACTTCAGGTCTTGGGAGAGCAAGAAAGAACAATCAGGATATGCCATTTCTTAACGGGAAATCCCTTTCCTGCAAACCGGCTCTTAAAACTGTAGGCAAGCCCTCCTACGCTTCAATCTTACACAGGGATTGTTATCAATCAACCCAGGGCTACATTTAGAGCCCGATGCGTTACCAGGTACATTTTTCAGTCTGGGGGTTTATCTGTGAAGCCAGGGCACCTGGAGTTGAGGTGGCATTCTTGAGGACCAAAAGGCAGAGGACACTACTCATCATCTATCACCTCACGAGGAAGTAGAACTTCACCTCATCCTCGTTCAGGTATTCAGACAACCCAAGAAGTCACCGGAAAGCTGTGCTGACTTGCAGCATTTCAAGAAAGCCTAATTAAGCAATCCTGCTAGCTGCTAGAAAGTGGTTTCAGGTGACTTATTCCTTTGATGGATTTGGGCTTTAATTATCTCAGAACCCTCATTTTTTCCCACATGTGACAGAACTTATGTTTCCCTGGGGATATACACTGATTAAGAAAAAGAACAAGTTGGGGTTGTCACCTGTTTGGGGGATTTTCTTCAAGTCTGATGGCTGGGACGTGCTCCGGCACGTCTGAAACACCCTAGAAAGCAGCAAAACAGTATTTATGACACATGGGTAAAAGATTCCTTAATAGCTTTTTCCTCCACACTGCTTCTCCTCTGGCATTGCGGAGCCGTGGCCAAAATACAAAACCAAGGTGCTCCTGAAGAAAGTTCACATTCACCTGGAGGTTACTCATGATCTTGTGTCTTTTAAGAACATGGCATTAATGGACAAAATCCCCCACACCAGAGAAATCACAGCATCAGAGTACCGGTTAAAGAGTGCCATTCATCTCATAAATACAGAAGGGTTCTACAAGCATCCTGGAGACAGCTACTGGATTTCAAAGGAAACAGAAGGCCTGCAGAACGTTTGAGTTTTCCACCTTTTCAAATAGAGGAGGGTAGAAATTTAACAAGGGATCCATCGCTGCATTAGCCCCTGGCCTTACCATGGCTGCTTTTCTGGCTGGAGGTCCCATCATGTCAGCATCAAAGGCAGTCTGTAGTTCCACAGCTGCTATGGCAGAGGGATAACTCCCAGGTGCCTTACGTTTCAGTGCCTTCTTCTTGGGGAAAGTGACTTTCCCACGCGAAGGCTTCGCAGGTGTCATAAAGTTGGCTAGAGTAAAAGGAAGAGAGAACTGATACAGTCTTGCTCTGCCTCAGGAAAAATCCAGGTTCTCTTAATCATTTCCACAGTCCTTCTACACACTTAAATGCATTTGGCCAGCACAATTACACCGCCATTGCCTGGATTCTCAGGAATCTTTTCCACATAGGAAACTCTGTCTACCAACAATCCATACAAAGGAACAAAGAAACCGAAGAGCTACAGTAAATAATAATCCAGGACAAGGGAAACCTCAGACACATAGCAATCCTAAGTGCAAGCTAGGTTCACAAATATAGACAGCTTTTATATTTAAAGTCCTGCTCCCGCTAGGAAAGGAAAAAGCAGCAGTTATAGTAGGACAAGAGTGTATGCAACTGTTGTACCAGCTTCCTCTCCCTTGTAGTGATGTCCCACAGTTAAGTTGTTCTACAAAGTCCACATTTGTAGTGTCATTTTCTAGTCTCCCGTTCCTTACCTAACATCTGGCTGGCAGGAAAAGAAACAAACTAAGAAAAAGAAAGTACACCCTTCGCTTCGTAGCACTGCGTGGCAAAATGCACCCAGCCAGAGTTACAGCATGAGAATTGTCATCTTCTGTCTGTATTTCAGAAGACAACCTAAGTAACTCTTAACCTTCAACACTTACTTTTAGCTTCCTGGCCCTGAAATTGAGCTGCCACTTTCCCTGCTGGTTCAGTATTAAAGAAGCCAGCAGTAGATTTGACAGCAGCTTCCTCCTGCCGAAGCTTCTCTTGTTGTTTTCTCTGTTGCCACTTCTCCCACTGTCTCTCTTCAAAGCTCTTCTCTGGACATTTACGAGTTCCACTCTGCTGAGTGGGCTAGAAGGAAAGAAAAGGAGTGCATGAATAGGACAAAAAAAAAAAAAAAAATCCGTGGAGATTTCGTTAAGAAAATCTGATCAGCAATCCCTCCAAAATGGTCTTGATGTGGAACAGCATATTAATATTGTTCAGGTTACTGTTGTGTTTTTTTTTCTCCATAAAATTCTGCCTGTAACAAGAGCCATGCTTTACTACGGACACAGTCTCACATATCTGCAATATCCACTATGGCAAGCTTCTTTAAACAGCTAGGGTGTTCTGCTGTACATCTATTTATCACATTCTTTTTAAGCAGCAGAAAGTCATACAAGTTCCCCTATACAGTATCCACTGACAGATTGATTTCCTTGAACACAGAACTCTGGCCTTCTGTATTAAATCCTTCATGTCTGACAGATCAAGTCAGTAAGAACAAAAAGAATTCCCTCCACGTTAACTGTGTAGATTTCAGCTGGTGCTAACAGGGTTTATTTGTTGCTGTGGTATAGACAGACTGATTCCAAGTTTGAGGATTACAGAGCTGTCTGGAAATGCTGCTGGCGATAGGATTTAGACTGCACTGCAGCTCCTACCAGGTGCTGAAGGGTAAGAACACACTCAAGAGGGTGGCACACGGTGAGTAACAAAACTTGACAGAATTATCAGAAATTGTACGAATGGATGTGTGTCTTCACAGAGGACTCACCTGTACATCAGGTCCAGAGGAAAGTTTAGGAAAAGGCCGGTTCAATTCCACTGTCTTCTTTTCTTCTTTTTCAGGTGCTTTAAAAAAAGACAAAAAAAAGTTTTGTCAACGGCAGAAATAAAGAAAGCTGGGTACTTGTTTCCTTTGTGCATTTATTTCCTTGTGTCCCATGAGAGAGAGAGAGAGAAAGGCTACAATGTGCAAGCCATTCAGCATTTATCCATGAAGCAGATCCTGAGCAAACTGAACTTGCTCAATATGGGAAGCACCTCACTGGGGCAGGCATTAAAGCATCTTATTACCTGTTAGTTTTGTGCTCCATACAGATTTCTGCTCTGCTGGGGCAGGTCCGGGTTGTGCTGAGGGAGCTGGCACATCTCCTTCACTCTGCTGCATCCGCAGAGCTTTCTCACGCTTTATTTCTTCCAAGGTTTTAACACGCACTTCTCCTTCCGGCTTGACTTTTCCTGCCGGCTCCTTCGCCTGCCCTTTGCTGGGCCCGGACAGAGCGAGCTGCTTCTTGGACTCACCCTGAATTTTGCTCTTGCTATGGCATTCTCCTGCTTTTTTCTTCTCTTCTACCAAGCGATTATTCTTTTTTTCGGACAAGGCTTCAGAGAAAGTTTGGATGCGACCTTCACGAGCAGCTCTTGCCCCTGCGCTGGAATCTTCAGTTTTACCATGCCCTTCAGCCTCGGCTTTGGCTTGAGTTTCGCGTCTCTGAAGAGCTTTCTCACGACGGATTTCCTCCAGTGTTTTCACATGGATCTCTCCCATCGGCTTGGCAGCCTTCCCTGTCATCATCAAGAAATGAGGAGAAGCACCAACATTTAAAGAGAGTCCAGCAATATTTTAAGTCTCCAAAATTTGTCAGAGCACTAAGGAAAACTCATCTTGAGCGTTCCCAATAATGCATCTTAGAACAATATCCTTAGGACAACATTCTCCTCCTCCTCTGAGCCACTTGTATTTTGAAGACCAGCCCTATCCAGAGAGAACTGCTACACAGAAATGCTGCTTTACTTTATTACTTTTTCAGACTGCATTTCAAATTCCTGCTCCTGGCAGTGGTTCTATTCTAATTGTACGTAACGGTTCACAGAAGCAGCTAAAAACCTCGACAAGGCACAAGTAGAAAATAAACACACACCTAGAGCCAGAGTTCTGATAGTGGCTGTCAGAAGAGCTTCAGCACTCAAGCAAGAGGCGTCAGTTCTTTGTTTTCGTTTAAATTAGTTTGTAGGGATGTATGAAAGCAGTCCAAGTTCGTGGAAAGGAAGGAGGAGAAAGCATATTTAATATCTAGCTGTTACCTCTCTCAGTACTGGTCTGCTTAGGAGGTAATCCCAGCCTGTCCTTCAGAGACTTGGGAACTCGAACTGCAAAACAGAAAAAGAACGAATTAGGGAGGCTGCATAATGTCAACTTCAGGTTCACATTTCAAAACAAGACAGGAAAGGTAACTTTGAATCCCAGTGATTACGACCTCAGCCAACATGCAAAAAGAAACATCACTGGAAAAGGACAAACAGAAAGACTAAATACGAAACCCAGGAATCCAATCCAGATGCCCGTTTAGTACCTGTCTCTCTCTTGGGTGCTTTGTCAGCATTTCCCGGAGCCTCTACCTTCTTCCCCAGCCTTTCAGCAAGGCTGCGCTTCACTGGAAGGCTGCTTACATCATCTTCAGAGAAAACAAGGAATATTGTAAGAACTTTTCTTTGCAGGAAGGTTTGAGAACAGTCAACAATAAGCTTCTCTTTTTCAAGCATATTTTCATAGAATTGCCTTTCAGCTGCTAAATGATTTTTTTTTTTTTTTTTTGCCATTTCTGCCGTCAACACAGATCTCCACTGCAATGTATTTTCCTTTCATACATCACAAATACTCTTTAATGCAGTCATATATAGAAGGCAGCACCTACGTAACAGCTCGTAAAAAGTTCTCACCCGCGGAGGCTTTCCGTTTTCCTTGTCTATCAGCAAGATCTACTCGAACCACAGGTTCCTCCCCTAAAACAAAAGGGAATTTTTTTTTCTATTTCACAGAAACCAGTAGCCAACAGAAATAGTATCCTGTTAGCCCATGTCCAAAAAACCCCAGTCAGACACTCTTTTGACAGCTAAACCACATAAACTCATATTTTAACTATAATTAACATGGAAAAAAAATATTAATAGTCTCAGTGCTTGCTTCAAATTCCAGCTGAGATAGTAGAGAGTGAATCTGAGTCTGCTTGACACCTATACTTTGTGCAGAACAAAGCTGCATAAGCAAGCAGAATATTCTTAGGTGCAAATGCTGAGAAATATTCCTTTCTAAGGTGAATGTCTACGAGTAAAAGTACTTCCACACTTTTTTCCCTTTAAAAGGCATTTGCACAGCTCTAAACAATTTATACACAAACTCCTGTCATACTGTGTCCACACCTGCCACTGTACGCCTCTTTAATGCTTCAGAAATTGCTTCTTATATAGCACTGGCTTCTACAGCTCGCTCTTCTCGTTACTCTTCTGGTTTTCAGTTACCCCCCTATTGGCATACTGACACTTTTTTTTTTCTCTCCTGCCTCTGCACTTAACCTGAGCACCAAATCTTTCCAGTACAACCAGGGACTTTAAGCATAAAAGCACGTTTTGAACAGAAGGCAGCACCAGAAGGCTAACATGGGTGAATTGTTTTAAGTATTGCTTAACCCTCCAGTTTAGGAGTAATGAAATCAAAACAAAAGCATTCATTATTACCTTTCTTGGAAGACACTGTCACAGTTCTCACCACTGTCCGGACATTTTCCTCTTCTGGAGCAGGAAAAATCATAGAATCAACGGGACGAAGAGAAGATCTTGAAGAACCTTCTGTTCAGAGCAACCAAAACGTAAGGAAGTTTACCCAACATAAAAAACTATCACAAAGAACAAAAAACTTTAAATGATTTGTTACTGTCAAAAATACAGCAAGCAGAGCATGTAAAGAAGAGAGGTGACTAATTTGCCTCTGGTTGCCCTTTGAACTCCCATTTAGAATACCAGCTGGCTGAGAATCAGGTTGCTTTATGCCCCCAGCTAAAAATGGAAGTCTGTCCCTCAAGCAGCTCCCAGTCACCATCACCTGCCGTGAACAGGATAAGAAAGTAGGGAATATTAACTCACCACCGTGTCTCTTATTTTTTTCCTTCATCTTCTGCCATTTGATTTCCTCAAGTGTTTTTATTCCAAAATTCAGATTGCCCTCTGAAAACAGGAAACAGTTCATGAGACAGGCTTAGAGGCACTCACTGAGGACCACAGGTCCTCAGGCTTCTTAGCGCTCAGGAACTTTCTGAAGTATTTCGAATAAAGCCTGTCAACACTCCTCACAAGTGAAAGAGCCATAGAACCAATGGCATTTTGCCCCTCCTTTCATCCTTCAGGGTTCAAAATGTAGTTTTAATTTTAATCCATTTACACGATATTAGATCCCTCTATCGTTAGATATGGCTTATCAACAGTGGTTGCAAGGCTGCACGTGCAGCCATTTAAACTCCATGCTGTGGCCCTGTTTTGTTCTCCAAAAGTAAAGAAAAGGAGTTCACCTTTCTGACCCAATGGGCACATGATGGTATTAATGGCAGAAATGAGATCATGGAAATAACCGACTCCATTCAGCACCCCTACATTTTGTTGTGTTTTTACACCACGCTGCTTTTGACTTAACTGTCAAGTTCTTCTGATTTATCCTACTAAGGTGCTGGCATACCTTGTTTAGTAGTAGTAGAACTGCCTTTCCGAGTGGAAATCACCCGTAATCCATTTTTGCCTTCCGCAGCTGGATGCTGGACGGGAGTTTTAGTTTCTTCTCCTTCCTCAGAAAGTTGGTCTGAAGGGGAAAAATCGATTCAGTTATGCATAGACCAGGTTGGTCATGATTACGTAGCTCATGCAGTGACACTTCAGCCCATGGTTCATATAAAAAACTTTGTTGCTGTTTTGTTTTTTTTGTTTGTTTGTTTGTTTGTTTGTTTGTTTTTAAACAGCTACACTGACCTGATGAACTCCTAAGTAGAATACACTAGGACAAAACATCTAGGACTCTAGATTCTCTCTGCAGCTTTAACTACTACACAACACATTGCTCTTCAGACAGAAAAAAGAAATTTCCTTCCTAGTTTCACATAGAACTTTACACAAAAGACCAGCTAAAGCCAGGAGTGGTTCTAAGCTTTCCTCCAACGTTTCAGGTTCTGTCCACTGACTGCCAGACAAAGCCACCAGTGACCTGGCCAGACTGCCTGCCCTATCGCTAGTCAGACCTCAGGTCATCTGTGATTTATACATTCATTTACAGCACAGATTCCTTCCAAGAACCAAAGATTTAACACATTCATTTACAGCACAAATTCCTTCAAGAACCAAAGATTTAACACATTCATTTACAGCACAAATTCCTTCAAGAACCAAAGATTTACACAATCATTTACAGCACAAATTCCTTCCAAGAACCAAAACATGCTCACCATCATCATCTTCATCATCATCTGCAGCATTGATTACAACTGGAGGGTGTGTAGGGCTTGGGACATTTTCAGAGTTTTCCACTTTCGTCACCCCCTTAGCTGTGGAGAGGGATTTGACTGGACAGAAAGTTTGTTTTGCTGCAGTGACATCTGAGCCACTTTCAGATCATCGTCCGCGCACTCAGGCGGACTTGGCAGTGTAGCTAGAGGAAGACGAGGATCATCGGTAATATGGCAGTTTAAAACTTTGACCACAATGCAAAGAGATGGTAGCAAAGGCAGATAACCCGCACAGACAACGAATTCAGCATCTCCTTTTGCCCATCCCATCACTGCTTACACCGTGAACAATGATTTCCCTTCCAACAACACCACATCTCCCTACCACCCAGCAAAAGAGGAAACAACAGGAAGCAAACTGCAAGGCAAACATCACACTAAGCAAAGAGAAGCTGAGCACGAAAGCAGAAAACAAACACCAGCAGTACACTCGGTGCAGTACACCTATGACTGCAGACCTTTTCCTGCACTCACAAATGAACAGTTACCTGACGCCCCCTACAGGATTGGCACCCACTAAGTACTACTCAAAATTAATTCTTCAGCGCTTAAAGAAAAAGGACCTAAACTCACTCTTGCTTGGTGGTAAGAATTGTCCATCGATGTAACGTCCCTTTGCATGATGAAAAGTACAGTTGGCTTTCTGACAGCCTCCCGGCTGGTTCTCCCAGTAGCAAGGAATCTCACTGCGCTTTTTCTGAAGACAGAAAGAAAGAAAAGCTCGTGATAACATGCACCTGAGGCTTGCAAAGAGATGCACAGCTCCAGATCGTGACAGCTGTCACAACACAGTGCTGAAACATCATTCCAAAGGTCAGTTTCTCAGTTAAGTGTAGTATTTCTGGGCATATTCACAAAGTTTGCATAAGCTGTAACCACTATGCACATTTAGTTTGGTCATCACTCAGTTTGAGAAGACAGGCACTCTCAGACATCAGTTGAGGGTGGCTTAAACTAATACACCTAGGATTATACTAGGATTATTCAGAGGGAAAAAGAACATCTGAAATTGCCTAGGCTAACCCTGTCTAGAACTACTTCTTGGACACTTAGTTCTGCTGCACCTTTAACTTTCCCCACTTCCTACCCCAGGCAGCTACAACAGCGTTATCTGAAGGACTGTGGGTCAGAAGACACCTGATAGTTCATTATCAAGCCTGCTCCCATGAGGATAGAACAGCCTGTTTATTACCCCCCTGCTCCAGCAGGTTTTAGCAGTCTATTTAACAGCTATTCTGCATCTCTTGAGAAAACTGTCAGCATCTAATAAAAAAAAATAAAAATATCTTGCTAAGACATACCTAAGGCATTGATTTTATTTCCCTCTGCTTCCTCCCACCCCCCCTCTTGGTAACAGAAACCAGTATGATTTTGAAGCAAACGAATCTATCCTGCAAAAGCACAATCAGTACACCTACGGCACTGAAAAATGCTTTTGTTGATTTATTTTGAGAACACATTGTTAGGCACTCACGTCAATTTCCATGTGTCTGAATCGGCAGACATTCCTGAAACAACGACCCTCCTGCCACAGCTTGCAGACCGTCTCATTGCCCAGAGCAGCTTCGCAGTGGCGGTAGGCACATTTGTCTCCCTGGAACCAAAAGGAAACCAACAAGGAAAATAGAGTACAGCCTCAAAAATGGCCATGCTGCTGCCTCATGTTGCTACAACTGAATTCACAATCTGTCTGGTTCTCAAGTTAACCAAAGACCAGTGTGCTTCCTCCTCCTAATCTACTCCTTCCTGAAAAAAAAAGGGGAAAAAAAAGCAAGGCAAAGGAAAACCAGCCATACCTTGGTACAGGTAGAATAGAAATAGAAGTAGCAGTCGTCTCCTTGTTTAGACATGCCGACGAGTTCTGCTAACAAGCTTGGGTTCTCTCCACTGGGACTTCCTCTGCTCTTGGAGAGAGCTGTCTTCACCCTTGCTTGGGCTGAAAGTCTTCTACTGGCTTGTGATCGGTGAAATCTTCTTTTTAAAAGTAACCCGAAAGAAAGTAACAAGTGAAAAATAATGAGGAACGAACATTTTTCCAGCTTTCTTCAGTTAATCAAATCCAGTTATCAGTCTCTGGAAGAGAGCAAAGCCTTGAAATCAGCTGTTACATGAACTAACTAAATATTAAAGTTCTGTAAAGCTGCCAGGAGCTTTGTCAGCAAGCGTTCTCTTCCACGTCCTCAATAATATGACCTGGAGCACATCTGGAAGCCTGAAAAAGGAGTCACTCCTTAAAAAAACACCTGATGATACATGCAAGTCAATAATCAACTATGGCTACAAATAACTTCTCTAGAACACAGTTAGGACGCATTAAACAGCACGTTCCAGGCACTGTGGGTCTTCGATTTCACCTACCTGGACAACCTCAGCAAAGTTATCGATCTTCAAAGGCTTCCAGTTAACTGCTCCTGTAGGCCGAACCAAGACTGAATCCGTGAATTAATAATAAAGGGGTAGGAAGAATTTTCCTCCTCACTTTGCCAAGGGAACCTCTCATCCACAATTCAAACATAGGATGCGCTTTTAAACAGCTTATAACTAAGAGAGGAAGCAAGTCCATTTGAATGCTCTCTCAGACTGGACGCAGCCAGGGTTAGTTAGCTCTTCAAAAAAATAAAAACCAAAAAGCAAAACAAAACAAAAACAAAAAAAAACAGCGCATTTAGAGATGAACTCGTGATTCAAAGTGGCTGCAAAAATGAGGCTCCATCTTCCACAGCCGGACAATTTAACTTTTTTTTTTTTTTTTTTAATTTAAAATTCAGCATGTTCCAATCTCTGGTCTTCAAGATTTCTTCACCTATTAAGAAAACACAAAACCCTTTCCCCGTCTTTATTACCTGTACAGCAAAAAACATACCAGTGCATCTAAATCCACAGATGTGCATACGCATACACACATCTGTGTTTATACACACACGAGGAGGGAGTGAGAGAGTTAGCTAGAGCGACAGTGAAAATCAGAATTTTTGCCTTTTCGACACAGAGAGCGCGTAAAAATTCTCTCATTTTGAGGGAACTAGAAAAAAATGGAGGCTCTACAAAAGATTTTGATGAGTATGCCTTCGAGGCCGATGCTTTGTAACATGAGGGATCTGGGGGCCAGCACACAAATATGCATACGGATGTACATGCATACAGGATAAACATATCTATGCACACAAGCGTGCACAGTAGATGTTGTATGATCTCCATATCGAGAACAACTCGTAGCCCTGATCAGACACGTAGAGTTGCAATCAATTAACAGCAGCAAGACAGCAGATCAAGGGTACAGCAAGCTTTGAGAGACAGGGGAATGCTCACTTTGCCAGTGGCACGGCTGCATGATACCAAGGATTTTGAATTACTTTGATTTTTTGGAAGCAATTTGGTTTTTCTTTCTGCGCTGTAGCAAATACCACAGGTTTGCCATCACGTGCTGTTCCCTAATCCATATATCCATCATCATCCATTGCTGCAGGATCATGAAAGGTTAGAGAAGACGACTTAGGTCCAATTTAACAGCCAATGAGTTTTCGATGAGCAGAGCTGCAACAGATTTTATTTCGCCACAAGCATTTTTTTTTCTTTTTTTCTGATATGAAGTCAGAAATTTTGATTTTTTTTTTTTTAAAGACACTAAATGTCACAAAACCTGCAACCAGACCAGATAAAGTTCAATTCAGAGTGATTCTGAATCCTTTCATTAAAACGCTGCACATTTCTGTGCAAATTATTTCTGACTCTTCTGGACAAAAGTGGATGAAATAGTTCTTACAAATTAATAATAAAAGGTTGGAAGCTTTTACTCACACAAACACTAGTGAATTTTCCAGGAAATATTGTTTTGGCAGGGAATTTTCCCAAATCTAAAATAAAGAGAGGAAAAGTTGGGTTCTCATATTAGTTACTGCTTTTGACTGCTGGACAAAGGGAATAAAAACAGTAGTTAAGTGCAAGGTTTCCTTCTCTTCTTTAGTATGGATAGGAATCGTCACTTCGGACCTTTAGCACCTTCAGAAACACACCCAGTGCCATGCAGGTTCCTCTGCAGCTACTTCTAACAATTACTGGTGCTCCTTAGCATGGAAGTTTGACTCAAAACACTCTCCAGATTTAGCTCTTTTGACTGCCCAAGGAGCTCATCATTTTGCTTGTTGCCTTCCATTTTCCTGAACAGACCGGGAACGCTGTTCAGAATCTGAATGGATCTGGTCTAAGGAATGGGAAGAAAGCAAAACCAGCGATACCTTGCAGTATTCCAAATTCCAAAAAAGCAGTCTCATTTTAAAAAGGACCTCAAAAGCTTTTTTTTTTTTTTAAACTGACATCTGCTAACAGAGCAATCCAAGCACTAAACCAACTGAAGTTGCCCCTGAAAGCCTGAATAAAAATGAGTAACTCTGGTGCACTCAGCAGGTCTGTAATAGAAGTTGGTAAGGGTTTTAGATTTCTTTTTTTTTGCTCCAGGGTGCTGGTAAAATTTTTGCATTAAGAGATTTTGAACCTTTTGTACCAAAGAATTAGAGATGCGCTACAGTGCCAGTAGCTGGGGGTCTGGAAATACACACCAACAAGTGTCATAAGCTTTGCCTTTGCTGAAGGAAGATGAATAGTACAAAGAAAATCTGTCTAGTTTGTTTTACAGGCTTGTCTTTCTCAGTACGGAACAAACTGACCTCCCTGGTCGAACTTTGCAGTGCCTATTCTGCCTTTGTCCTGCAGAGAAGAGCAAGAAAGGAACAAATCTATTTTTGCACCCCAAAAACGCATTAGAGGAGGATTATCACACCCACCTAAGGGTACTGCCTTGTTTGTTTATAAAGCACAAAGCATTTCTCTTGGACAGTCTCTCTTGCTGGCCTCTTTTGTGCCTTCCATTTATAATAAAGATATTAAGATGCTTACCCCTTGCTTGTTTTTTTTTTGTTTGTTTGTTTGTTTGTTTGTTTGTTTAAAGAACAGTGGAAGTGGAGAGTCGGATGACAAGCAAGAACAAACACTAGAAACTCCTTGTTCTGCCCCTGCTTTTTAATCACCCAGCATCACCCCGGCTGCAAAACAGCCTCTGCTGATTTACCTGCTTGTTAAAGCACCCCACAGGCTGCAAGTGCGGTGTGCTAGGTGTCAAGTTATATTTAACGGTGCACACGTAACCATTCATCTTCCCACAGTCGAAGCACAGAACAGCCTCTTGCTAACAGAACTCATCCCTGCTGCTGCAAGAAACCTCAAGGCCTGCAGGAAAACCTCAAGCTAAGAGTTCCAAAGCAAAAGCAGAAAACGCATCATTTGTACTCTTTCTATTTGAGGGAATTCTAGCTGCTAAACGCTGCCTACATCTGAGGGCACGTTCTGAGGCTGCCGGGAAGGACACTCAACACCCACTGACAGCAGGAGTGCAAAGATGCCAGCCAAGAAGGCAAAGGTTAGAGCTGAACGCTGCCTCAGCTTCCTCCAGCAGCCAGCTTTCACCACGCTCTCTGAGACTCGGAGCCCCGAGTTACCGCAGCCGCCACGTACAGCTGCTCCTTGCTGGCCCAAACTATTTGAAGAGTCTTCAAACTTCAGGGACCTGTTTTACGACAGCCTCAAGATCAAATTCATCTGTTCCTGAAGGCGCTGATCGTCCTGCTGTTTCTGTAGCTGTCAAAGAACAATCCTGAACCGAGGCACTCGTCTGATCAAACAGTGCTTCGGCACAGATTTGTCTTTAGCTTGACACATCAAGGTGAAGAGGAATCGATTCTTGCAAGCAACCTCTCAAGCAGGGATCTAATAAGGTGACCAAAACGACAGATCTGTTGTGCAGATCTGAGCACGTCACTCTGCAGGGAATCACTTTCAAGCCTAAGATGTTTCACCCATCTCCCTGCCCCAGAGCGACACAAGGAAAGCTCTTAAGCAATTGCTAGCCTCTCCTCAGTGCTCACGAGTCCCAAATCACTAATTTTACAATATATAAACCATGGCAGCTGGCACCTAGTTGGCACACGGTGACACTGCACACGTTGGCAGTGTCGTCAGGAGCTGGAAAGTCAGGGGTGAGGGGGTTAAGGGAAAACCACACATCAGTTTAGCAACTTGGCTCCCGTAGGATACTTCCTACGGCAGGACTTTTAGCAAAGTCCCTCCCTCAGAGGGACCTGCTGGCTAATTAAAACGGGACTTCTGCTGGAGCAGTCAGAAGGCAGCAGGGTATCAGGAGATATCCAGTGGGCATCACCGTCAGTCTGTGGCAGTTTGGGGTCCAGGTATCAGTGGTTACGCGTGGTTTTCTCTGCTTCACTTTCTCCAAAGCTGTGAAAAAATATTTCTTTTACAGCACTGTACAGTCACACTTTACGGATGGAACCAGCTGCATCAACTTCCAGTACGACGGTGTTGGAAAAAGGTGCCTTTGGTGGTCAGGAGCACAACAGCTCTGGTGAGGTGTTATTTAAGTGTGTTCTTACATCTGAGTTTCCTCATAGCAGTATGGAGCTGAGGGGGTCCGGGTTTCCCAGGTAAGATTGATGGTTTTTCTCCTACCAAGCACCAGCTCAGTATACAAAGCTCTGTTAATAACACCCAAGCGTGTAGATGTTAAACTGAAACTGCTTTTAAACCTATTTGTTGTTACGAAAATAGCTTCATACACCATCTTCACAGGGTAAAAATTCACATGGAAGGACAGAAAAACCCAGAAGCGCTTCCTGAGCTTCAGTTTACCAACAGCACCATCGGATTTAGATCCTGGCCTGGCAGCCAGGATGCAGGGTCTGTAAGCATTGCTGCGATGTGCAAGTGCCAAGGCAGGTTTCTGGCCTGCCCTGAATAAAATACCTTTTTTTTTTTTTTAATACAAACAGCGTGCCATGTACGCTGTAATGCCAATGTGCCAGCTCAATAGAGGATGTCAAACAACAGAGGCGTTTATCCTAATTTCTGGCATGAAAACACTTTTAACAGCATTCTTTTCACGAAGAAACCCCTCTCTATCTTCTCCAATGCTCCAGGATCTGCTGCAGCTGCAGCAGCCGCGCTGGTACAACCCACATCTTTGCCAAATCTTTTCAATAATTGTGCTTTACCTCGGCAATGTTGAGGTCACTCCTCTTCCTCCTCCAGCTGAGCAAGCAGCTCGCTGGCTCTGCCACACCGCAGGTGCGGAAGCGAAAGCTGGGAACACAGGAGTCAAACTCTCAGTGCTCACGAAGCCACCAGGGCAGAGGGCTGACACAGAGGCACCCCGGATCCGCTCTCCCTCCCCGCTGTGAGGCTCGCAGCAGCCCCAACCCGAAGCGCACACAATGCTTCGCATGGTGATGTCACCGCTGATTCTGAGTCCCCAGGTGAGGATCTGCCTCACCACTCTCAACGTTGGTGTTTTTTTTTGTTTGTTTGTTTGTTTGTTTGTTTTTCTTTTAAACATTCTCAGCTTATGGGAAACCATCAGGTAAACCACAGATCGCTAGGGAAGAAGGCCCACACGAGGGAAGTCCGTGCTTTTCTTCCAGGCAGTGGCACGTGCTTTAACACGCCGCGTTCGACAAAGCAGCTCTCCCCGTTTTGCTCAGTGGCAACAGGCACGACTGCAACGCACACAGCTGTAGGCAGCACCTGCAGGTCCCAAACCCTTAACCCGTTTTTAGAGAGCACCAATTTTTTAAGTAGTGCTTTTCCCTTAATCCATGACCCCTTCTTTCCTTTATTTCTATCGGGTGGCTCTCCTCCATTTTCCTCCTCAGTGTCTGAGCAGACACTGGGAATCGTTTCCGGAGGAAGGGCACTGCTGAAGCTCCTCCATCTACTCTCCGAGAAAAGAGAGTATGTTAAAGAATACATCTTTCCTTTCTTTTCCCTTTTTTAAATACAATTTCTGAAATCAACGCTGCGGCCTGGCAGCAAATACCTACGGGACTAAAGATGATTCCTCATCCTCACTGTAACGTTGTAGTTAACCTCCCAACGAACCCATCTCCCCAGGAAGCGGCCATTTGAGATGGGAAGGGGCAGAGCAAGAGGAAGCTCTCCTTAGCCTAGCTCTTCCCCCAACACCACCTCGCCACCCAGCACCAAATTCAACTCACCTGCTCCGCCCGATCACTCGAACGGGCGTCCGACGCTGGCACACGCCGCAGCGGTGGTTCTGACGTGCCTTAAATCACCTCTCCGCAGAATATCTCGGGTCTGTACGCTCAAATAACGCAGTATTTGAGAAATAACGCCCAGAGCTCACACTCTGAGTGCAGCCCAACAGCACTGAAGCACCGGTAGGCTAAACATTCCGAACCTGGCAACAAGGCTGACCCAAGCAACAGCACGGAACCCTTCTGCACCTTCAGCGTGGACATCAGCGTAAGGAAACACAGACCTCCTCGATCCAAATTTTAAGCGAGAAACGCAAAAGGTCACCCAACCGGCTTGTTTTCAGCAAGCTGAAGGAGAAATTAAGGCGACAACCGGGTGCATCCAGAGTTAGTCAGATCCTGAAGGCAGTTCCTTGGGGGAACAGAGGAGCAACGTGCCAGATGAGGGCTGCCTTACAGCGCACCCCTTAGAGGCACTGCTACGGAAGGAAGGCAGAAGGTTGGAACTCGAAAGAACTCGCAAGGTGCCCGTTAAGGGGGAAATCTTTCATTTTTTTCTCAGCAGAACCTCCCCTCTGCCCCCCACCCCCCCCATGAAGGCAGCCCGGGGACTCTTTGCTTCCTTAGGGAGAGGGCAGGGACGGGGCAGGGTGGTGGGACAGATGGCCAGAGGGTCAGATGGACGGACAGACAGACAGCCGGACAGAGGGCCCAGCAAGGCCTGACGAAGGGCTCAGGAGCGGGAGGGAAGGGCAGGGCGAGGGGAAGGGCGGCCCCGGGCCTGACAGGAGACCTTGGGCCTAACCCCGGGCAGCAGCTCCGTGTCTCACAGGGCCCAGAAGGGGCTGATACAGGGGGAGGGAACACCCCAGCCCCCAGCCCTGCCTCCAGGCCCTGCGGCCTTCACCTCCCCCCCTCCCCTAAGGGCACCCCGACCCACAGGGCCTGCGACACGGCCTGCTCCCCCTCAGGGCAGCAGAGGGGAGCCCGGCCGGGCAGGAGGCCTTTCCCCTGCCCCCCGCTGGTCTATGAAGGGCTCTAGTTACCGGCGAGCAGGGATTTTTACTGATCCTGGCCGGACAACAAAGACTACTTATTAGAGAAGTACAATTCTTTTTTTCCTTGTGATAACTTTTCTTGACCAAAAAACACGATTGTGAATGAGGGAAATGAAAGATGTAACATGGGGACGTGCGGATACTCACGATGATGCAGCCTTCTATCCGCATGTTCGCTGCGCTGCTGGGATAGCAGCTGCGGGAGCCTGGCAGCAGAGGGCAGTGAAGCCAAGCAGCTGGGATCCGTCTCTGGGGAAGGGGGCACTGAGAAAGCGCTTGCAAACGGGGCACAAGCCCTCAGCCTCTGGAGGCGGCGCCTGTCAGGCGTGAAGGAACGGGATCCCTTCACGGAAGATGCTGTGGGCTTGCTGAGGCTCGAAGAACAGACGGTGCTGGCTGCTACCAGCGTGCTGCAGCAGCGGCAAGACAGAGCCGTGGTGGTTTTCCTCAGCTGGGCAGCTGAGCTCCAGCACAAGCGCTCTCTCCCTGCCCCTCCTCCAACGCCAAGGGGAGAAAAGAGGCTGGCAAGGGCTCAAGGGCTGCCAGAAGGACAGGGAGATCACTCCACAAGGAGCGTCACGGGCAAAGCAGGCTCAGCACAGCCTGTTCCAGTCCAGCCCGGGGCCTGCTCCTGAGGGGGCTCTCCACAGGCCGCGGCCTCCTCCAGGCCACAGCCACCTGCTCCACCGGGGGCTCCTCCAGCCACAGGGGGGCTGCAGCGTGGAGATCTGCTCCACGGGGGACCCATGGGCTGCAGGGGGACAGCCTGCTCCACCAGGGGCCTCTCCCTGCACAGGCCGCAGGGGAACTGCTGCTGTGAGCCTGGAGCACCTCCTGCCTCCTGCTGCACGGACCTTGGGGGCTGCACAGAGCTTTCTCACTCCTCCCTGAGCCAGACGCTGCTGGGCAGCAGCTTTTGTTCCCTTTCTTAGATGCAAGATCTTCTTAAATTCAGTCCAGCCAAGTAGGAAAAGTAAATGTGGACAGCTGTATCTTGGCAAAGAAGATAGTAGGGAGCAAGGAGGTTCAGCAGTCAAGATGGAAGGTGATGCCATGAGGCTTACAGGCTAGTAATGTTCTAGTGAAACCCAGCCTTCCTAAAGAAACCTGCCTGACTACTTGATGTGAATAACAGACTCTGTTCAGCTCTTTCCTAACATAGAAACGGTGCTGACTGCTTCTTCAGAGTAACAGAAGTTCGTGATACTACTGAAATAGTTGTGGTTCAGATGTAGATCTGATTTCTCCTAAGCACACTGAATTCACAACTGTTGATCCTCCAGAGGAGGCTTTGCAATTGAACACCTGGAGAATAGGTAAATTTCCCGCTGTTGTTCTCCTCTCCTCTTGTTTTGTTTTGTTTTGTTTTGTTCCTAGTAGCATAGGCTTAAGACTCTGAAGAAACAAGCTGCTTTTTTTCATTTCCAGCACTGGCTGTTTCTCCTGAGCCCCGCCTTCTATTTTTGCAGTCATAGGATATGTGGATGTAAATTCGTGGAGAGAGGTAGAAAACTCTTTCAACTGGTGTTTTTTCGGCTATGTGGGGAGAACAAATAGAGTGGCTTTGAATATTCTGGCTCTTATTCAGAGCAGCATGTGGAGGGAGACAGATGCGTTTGCTTTTTTAGTGCAATGGCTTCAGAAGCAAGAGGGGAAAAAGCACTTTCTCTGGGAGCTGAAGAAGGTGTCCTAATCACAGGAGAGGTTTCTAAATGGCATATCTTTGCGAGGGTTCCTGTAGTTCAGAGGTTTTTGTTTGTTTGTTCGACGTTGGAAGGTTTTACTCTTAATATTCATGTCCTTCAGCAGAAGTGAGAAATGTGATTTTATTTTGTGCAGTGTCGTGGACCCTCCGAAATCTCCTGGGAATGTTGAATACCTCGCCCAGTACCAATGTGATGACCGTGGAGACAAGGAGAAAGCAAGAAGATCAAAAGAACGTGACCTCATTTCAAAAGAAACCGTTTTGTCCGGCAAAGAGTCTTGTGAGCCTGGTGAGAAATTGCGGCATACTTCCTCTCTCGAGTCTGACACTGAATGTAGCTCTAAAAACCTTTCCTCCTCAGCTGTTACAGAGAGATGCCAAGATACAAAGGACAAGACTAAAACCACTGAGAAAGAGCATTACGAATGCAAGAGGGAACATGCTCCTAGTGAAGAGAAGGAGAGTCAAAAAGCAGGTCCTTCCAGCAAGAGAAGGGTAAAGTTGAATACAAAGAATACAAACTTGAGCTCCTGATTGGCTTCATGCTGAACTCTGTGCTGTTCTTGTCCTAATCTTGGTCTCTCCATAGATAATATGGTTTAAATCCAAATAGAATCGTGCGATGAGGAAGATCTCACTGCAACAAATTCAACATCTAAAATCAAAGTTGACATTTTCCGTGATTTTCTTCCTGAGCAGAAGTGTGCAGTACTCCTTTTATATTAACGTAGAGATTATTTCAAACAGTCTTGAAGTGCTTGATGACTTAACAGTCTGCAGATTGATTATCAAATCAAAAAAACCCCGACTTGGTAGACTATTTTTTTCCCAGTTTTGAATGACCACTAGGAAGAAGGTTATTCCGGCATCAAAAAAGTCATGTGGAATGTAACAAAATTTACTGAACCAGTAAGTAAAAATTATATTTTTCTATTAGTTCCATTGTTGCAACTCTTCAGACGCTTATGGATGGCATAGATAACAGAGGGGAGATCGTGGTAATCGGAGCTACCAACAGACTGGATTCTATAGATCCTGCTTTACGAAGACCAGGACGCTTTGGCAGACACTTCCTCTTCAACTTGCCAAATTAAGAGGTGAGAACTTAAATTCAACGTTAGTGCTACCATGGCAAAGTCCAACTTTATAGGAAAAAAAAAATAATTGACAACTTGAACAAAAGAGTGACACGTGGAGACACTGCGTTGTTCCATGGAGGGCAAATCTAGTACTGGATATATATGGTCAGGATGATACCACCAAGTAGTTAGTTCTATAATCAAACCTTTCATTCCCAAAGTTGTACCTGTTTGCTTAATTATTTAGTCCACTTGGGCGCTTTCATCATGAAGTTGTGTTTTTGGTCTCAATCCTTCACTTATGAGTGAACAGGGGACGTGTTTGCATTTGATTGTGCCCCGGATCAGTGGTAGTAGTTTGAGTCATAATTCTTTTCTTCTTTATAGTAATTGTAGCAATTGGAAGCATTGTGCCAGAAGTGCTTTCTGTGAATTTACTGACTGGAAAGCAAATGTGATGAAGTAATGAGACTGTCCCAATGAAAGCTTGCTAAGTTTTAGAGAAGTTTTTTGGACAGCAAAGAAATGTTTCTGGATAAATTTTTCATTACAGTATTTTCCTCTGGGTCCTTAGGTCTCGTAGTTTGGAAACTTGTTATTGAAGCTATAAATGCCTTTTCTTTCATTGTAGGTTCCTATAAAAAGTTCAGTATAACAAATAAGAAATATTCAATTTCCTGGTTGAAAATGCAGAGTGTATATTAAATAACTGTAAAATACTTGAAAGTTGAGCAAGTAAGAAAAGTGTATTAATAGATGAGGGGTTTTGAGGGAGGACTGTTTTTTTTTTTGTCTGTTTGTTTGCCTTTTGGTTTGTTTGTTTCTTGTTGGTATTTTTAAGGAAAACTTGGGACAAGCTAAAATGCAATGATTTTGCTTCCAGGCTAGAAAAGAAATTTTCAAGATTCATACTTGTGACTGGACCCCTCAGCCACCGGACATGTTGCATGATGAACTAGCTGAGAAATGCATTGGTAAGACTGAAACAGAAACGGATTCTTGCTTGTGACCAAGTTGTAAAGAACCTTAGCTTGTACCAGGCAGTACCCATGCTCTTGTGCCTTGCTGCACAACTAGTCAACGAGGCAGCTGGCACACCTTCATAGCAATCTGAGTGAGATGCTTTCATCTATTTACTCTTTGTTATCGTTCCTCTTGTTGTCTGAGAACATTAAATGGTTCTGGGGCATCTTCCTCGAGAGTATAGTTTTTGATGAGGAGTCTGCTTCAGCTGCATAAGCGCAGGATATCAGGCAGTGAGCAACATGAAACTTCCCTGCAGAGCGGTAGCACTTTGAATTCCCTGTTAAGCTGTTTGGTTTTGGCATTACAAATTCTTTAAATGTTGCATGTTGTAAACCTGGGCCTTGACCGATGTAACGTTTGATTTTTGTTTGTTAGGATACTGTGGTGCAGATACCAAATCTTTATGTACTGAAGCTGCGCTGTGCTCTCTACGCCGATGCTATCCTCAGATTTATGCAAGTAGGGAGAAGTTGCTACTAGACGTTAATTCTATTAAAATAAAAGCAAAGGACTTTTTCATGGCTATGAAGAAGGTTGTTCCAGCTTCAAACCGGATCAAGGCTTCACCCGTATAAGCACTATCACCCATTTTCAAGCCACTTTTTAAAAGATCAGTAGAGAATATTTTACAAGTTGTGCAGAAGATCTTCCCGCATGCACAGCTTGCGCTAAAGAAGGACCGACAGCAAGGTATAACCACAGCATCCACTTCTTTATAATTCTGCTAAAGCAAAAACTTGCGGTTTGTGCAATCAACTTAAACCTTTCAGACATAATGGTGGTAGAATTTTATTATTTCCATGTGCATGTCTTTTTTTTGGGCAAGTCTGGAATACAACGCATAGGTTTTATTGTGGATTTGAAACTGAAATGCCAAATGGAAGCTCTGAATGACTCAATACACAGTAAAGGATGATGCGTTCTCTACTGAAGCATCCTGCTTCTGACGGCAGCTAAGATAATTAGCATTTGTAGAGGTTGACTTGAGGTTTGAAGTATAAGGCACCTATTTTTCTTTAAAAAATCAAAACTCAGATCTTTGGAGGGGAAGCATTTCTAGGTCAATGTTTCTAATTCCTTTCTGAAGAATGTCAGGACCAGGATACAAGTATAACTGGTCTAAGCTAAATATTGTTTTAGCTATCATCATTTTTAACCAGTCTCCTAATTTAAATGTTTGTGGATCGTACTATACACGTGAGATCAATTAGCATTGATATTTACTAGATGAATGGAATTCTGTGGCCATCACATCCTTTATCCCCGTGCTTTCATTGTGGGAACCTCCTCCAGAAAGAAATGGTCTTGTTTGTTTTTGTTTTATTTTAGCTATTTAGCAACTGCAGAAATTGTTCGTAATCTTCTTTATTCTAAGGGGGAGAAAAAAATCACCAAGAGTAGCGTACCTTACACGTACACATCAGTGGGACTTAGTACAGCTTTGTAGGGCCTTGTGCCATCTCCGTAGATCTGTGGTGGGCTGAACTCTAGGAAATAGCTTTCAGTGTGTGCTCTCAAATGAAGAAAGGGTTTTGGCACTGATTTAGAAGCTGTATTAATGGAAGAGAAAGAGACCAAGGCTATTCAGGAAAGTTAACAAACCTCTTTTGCCTTTCAGAGCATTTCAATCCTATTTTACAAGATGATATGTTTGACAGTGATGACGTTGCATCCTTGGTTTCTGGAGATGAATTAAAAGATGGAATGCCTAACGGACCAGAGAAAAAATGCCTCTGTTTCAGCAGGTAAAGAAAGATAGATCCCTGTTACGTTTAAATTCTCAGGTCTGCTGAGTCTTTGTAAACAGTTCCAGCTGTTAAAAGTGCGAGGGGTGGTAGACGAAGGGGCAACATCAAGTTTGTGTGTTGAAGGGGTGCTTGGTATTCACAAGAAGAAAGGGTGGAGGGACTAAAGTTGTAATGAAGTTGCTCTGAATGACCAAATTGAAAAGCCCAGGCTTCTCTTCGTAAGCCAAAGTGATCCGTAGACTACCAGAACACGTTGACTTAATCCATGGCATTCTTTGAAAGACTCAAGACCACATAAATGTGCTGTCTGTCCTTTTAGCTAAAAATACCCCAGCTTTATGGGTTTGTGTTGCCACCTTTTGCCCTTCTGTTTTCCAGGATTGTTAAACCAGTAGTGAATTATGTAGCAGAAAGAAAACCGAGAAAGGGCTTGTTAAAACACCTTGAGAAAAAATTGAATGGTGTCTTTATTTGTTAAGCCACCAAGTTGTGTTAATCTTGTGATATTTTAGTATGGAAGTCATGCAAGCCCACAGTTGGAAAGTTAGATCATGTTGTCACAGCTGGATCAGTTATTTTTCTCAGTTTCTATTGCTGTGCTGTCCAGAAGATTTTCTGTGCTTTAGAGCAAGGCTAAGTCTCTAGCATCTTTGATTTAAGCCAGCAAAGGTACAGCCTGATTGTAGTGGGGAAACAAATGCTCCTCACCAATTTATTTTTAAATAAAAATAAATTTATAATAAAGTAAATAATAAATATATAATAAATAATAAATTTATAATAAAGTAAAGCAAGATTGCAGGGATATTAATTTGCAGTCTTGGTTTAGTAAAGAATAGGAAACACAAGGGAAGAAGGTGAAACAATTGGAATGACTGAATAACTTAACTGGAAATCTTACATGTATTTAATGTACCGCTGCCATTTGGATTATTTGGGGAGGGAAGAGAAAGTCTATAGGAAAATTACTTGGAACATCTGTGTGTCTATTCAGCACCTCATTTATAAACTTGTTTTCTTAACTCCTGTTCTAGGAGTGCTTTCTGTGAACCAACATCATGCCAGCCCCGTCTGCTAATAGTAGGAAAAGAAGGGTACAGCCAGGTTTCTTACGTGGCACCCGCGGTGTTGCATGCTTTGGAGAAGTTTCCCGTTCACACCCTGGACCTTTCTGTTCTGCTTACAAACGTTGCATCGCCAGAAGAAATCTGCGGACAGGTACCTTTTTTCTTTTTCTTCTCATCGGATTCACTGACTGTATGTAAAGGATCAATGGAGTTGCAAGTAAGGTGAACAAAATTCATTGGTAATGGAGGTGGCCTTGTTTTAATGTGCTGGGATGTTTGCTTCTGTCTGAAAATCCCCTTTTGTTTTAGACAGCACCACAAACAATCTGGATGTTGTACATGTCGACATTTTCCATACCCAGTTTTACAGTGAGGCTGTTGCTAGCAGCTCAGGAAGCTGGGCGGTGTTGCTAATGAACATCTCTTTGTGGAAAGAAATGCTGCTCATGTCACTGGGATCCAGAAAGTAGTTCTCATTGCCTCCTAAGACTGTGTGCTCCCAGTAGATGGCTCTGTATCAGACTGCATGTCGGCTACTTTTTGTAGCCTTCTTCTAAATTATATTAGTAAGGCAACCAAGGTTTGGGGCTTCTGTTTATTTTGTTTTCGCACGGACGTACACAACTTGTGCTGTTGCAGTATGTGCAATAAAAGCATTAACATTCAGAAAACACTTCATTTGCACGGTGATGTGGTTTTAACTAGAAAAAATGAACAGATTTGGTGTTTTTACTTTTAGGCAGGAAATCCATTTTCTTGTTTGGCATCACTACCTTAAAATATTTTTACTTTTCGTGGAAACATTTGAGAGCCATACAAGTAAGGACAGACATGTTACACGACTGAATACTGATGTGTCCCTTAAGAGGGACATTTCCTTTCTTTGTTATGCGATGATTGTGGCTGTGGCCATATAGCTACGGTGTCTAGCCACTGCCTGAATATATCCTTCCCATCTTCTGACTAGAGTTCTCCGAGTACTGATAATCTGAAAGGGTGCACAGAGAAATTCCTTATGTGAAAGGATGCTTGCCACTCTGTTCACGCAGTTTCATTTCATGGGGCAGTCAGATGGCTATGTAGCTATGTATTAAGAGGTTCTTGTATGTGTTTTAGTTTTCTTACGCAAGCTTTCCTTTTCACTAGCTGATCCGAAATGCTCAGAAGACAGCACCAAGCACAATTTATGTCCCAGATATCCATTTATGGTGGGACAACGCTGGACCTGCCTTGAAACTTACTTTTCTAACTCTACTACGTAACATTCCAGCATTTTCGCCAGTTTTGCTGCTTGCTACGTCTGATGTACGTCACTCAGATCTCCCAGAAGAGGTATTTGTCAATACTTTTCTTACTATTTCTTCAGTGTCTTGTAATTTATATATGCTTTCAGCATCAAAATGCTGTGCTTTCTTAAATGCATGCTGTTATTACTCAGGCACCCTAACAAATCACTTAAAATTTGCTTAGAGAAAAAGAATACTGTGAAAGCATCTGCTTCAGGTTTTTTCTGAGTCAAGCAAGTGACTTTCACCCCCTTCTCACACATGCAAATAATAAATTAATACAATAATTCTGGTGGCTACAAAGTGGTTCAGTCAAGAATATGAAGTGCTTGAAATGACAAGAGGATGTTCTTACTGAAGAGATTTCTTCTGACAGTCTGCCATTCCATGCTATGTTGGGTAAACTGCTAATAATGCGATTTAGTAGAGAATTGAAACACTTTGATTAAAAAAAATAAATAAATAAATCAGTTTCTTTCTTCATATAGGCCAAAGCTTTCCAAGCTGGAAAGCTGAGTTCCAATTTCTGCTAAAGTAACTTTGGAATCGAATTCTAGTTGTATTCCTAAATAAACTGTAGTAAAAGTACGTGCAGAACTTCATTGACTTCTGAGAGTTTACATTAAGGGAAGGTGCCCAAAACAGGACCACGCTGTTGTCATTCTGATGATTTGGTCTCAGTCATTGGGGGAAGAGAACGGGTCTTACCTAGACGTGTTTATTATCAACTGCTTTGAAAGTGCTTGAGTTCCCACAGAAGTTTTTGTACAGGCTGTAAATTCCTTCTAAAATAAGTAGTGAAATTCCTTACCTACCTTTTAATACTAGAACTTGAAAATGGAGGAAGACGTAGAGGTACTAGCTACTTCAGACACCTTTTGGGAGAGAAATAAAAACTCAGCAAAAAGCCCTCACTTGTCTGCTGAAGCCTTTCTCTTCCCTCGATAGCCATAAAGGTTCTAAGTAAAGGCTGCAGCAAGGCAAGTAAATACAAAGGAGGCGCTGTTGGATGTGGTGAAAGCCATTACTTTATCAGTGTAGCGTACAATCCCTTCAGCGAGCATTAATTCTATAGGTGATTCTTAAAGGTGATATTTGAATTTGCTGTGCCAGCCTTTGAAAATGTAGCCTTTTAAGGCCAGGAAGATAACTTTTTTCAGTTTGTGTTCTTCAGGTTATTCTTAATTTGAAAAGGTACTCGTCTTTTTGGAATAGAAGATGAGTTTTTTGTGGCCTTAAATCTGAAATGTCTCTCGTCCTTCTGCTTTAGATCCAAAAATTATTTAATAAGGAATTTGGAGAAGTGTGCAATATTGAGTTGCCTGGTAGGGCAGAGAGAGCATCTTTTTTTGAGGACCTAATTCTAAATGAAGTGGCTAAGCCTCCTGTAAAGAAAAGAGGTGAGGAGGATATGAGAAGTACATCTAAAACTTTCCTATCGAAGTTACTAGCTCGTTGGGCTTTGCTTTGGTGGTCATTTTCTGTCAGTAATTTGTCATATGCTTGTATTTGAGTACTGTAAATTGGCTAATTTTTCCTGATTAATTGAAGTTGATTGGACATTGGAAGTCGTGCCTGTAGCACCACCAGCTGAGCCTCAGAAGCCACAAGAATGATCCCCACAAAAGTAGGGATGTTGGAGGAGGAAGAGGAGGATACCTTGCGTGACCTTAGAATTTTCTTGAGGGACGTTACTCACAGACTTGCCACTGACAGACGTTTCAGGGAATTTGCAAAGCCCGTTGACCCACAGAAGGTAAAGTAGTGCTGATCTGTGTGTGTCTGTAACTTCTCAGTGTTCGTATTTCTCAGCGTTTTGGGTGAGGTTCAACTTTGTTTTTAGGGCTGCACTGTAAGGATTTTGCAAGAAGCAGAGGCAGTGCTTTTACTTCTGCTGACTCTCAAATGTCTCTTATGGGATTATTCGCTGAAAGCCCTGGTTTCATTCTAAAAAGCCAGTCCAAATGCCAACACAGTTTGCTCGTGAAAAGGCTTTGATATGTAGGCGTGTCACAGCACTGAAAAGCACAGAGATCTTTCCTTATAATTACAAACAGTATTTACAGGACTACTTTAATGAAGTCTGAAGCCCTTTATTGGACTGTCAGTTCCTGTGGGAACAGGAATAAGAGCAGCAGTTTGTAAAAATAAGTTTTGAGATCCTGTTCTCTGTTTCATCTGGAACTCCTCAATAGGAATCAACCATAAGTGCAGTGTGTTTTCTTTTTCCTCCAATTGGCTGCTTAGATGCCTTTTTCTCCTTAATTTATGAGATAAGCCTAAACTAGGGGCGTATATTTCAAAGACAGATGTAACTTGAATATACCTGCGGATCAGCAAAGTCCTCTTCTTGTGGGCATTCACTGGCTTTTCTTCCCCTTTTCTCCTAGGTTCTTGAGCTGTGAAAAATCTAGACAGATACATATGTCCTCATCTGAACTGGTCATTAGTCTCCTCTTCTGGTCTGAGGGAAGAAATGAGCACCTCAGGGCCCAGTTATCTCATTCTAAAGTAGATGCCTGCAATAGGTGCTTCACAGGTGCAATTCATGCACCTTTTCCTCAATGTCGACAACGAAGAGAATGCCGGATGGCTTGCTCAGCTTTCACTGTTGTGATTTTCTGAAGCAAAGTGAAATGAATCTCCCACCCTCAGTGTTTCTTCTCTACCATGCATGTGCTTCTGACCTCCCTACTTCTTGTTGTCCTCTCCTAGCCGCTCTAATGAAAAATGAAAGAGCCCTTCCATTTTTGAGAAGCAAACTGGTTAATTTCAGCAACTTCTGATGCATCGCAAATGTTCAGGGTTTTTAGGAAGTTGTTTATTTAAAGTTTTCAGAATAATTTTGGTAGACAGTGTGCAAGGTTATGAAAACCTCTGAATGCTTGTATTTGATCTGCAGGTACCTGACTATGCCACAAGGATTAAAGAGCCGATGGATCTTTCAACAGTTCTGACTCAAATTGACTCGTGCCAGTACCTCGCTGCAGGAGACTAGCTGAAGGACATCGATCTAATCTGTAACAATGCCTTAGAGTACTACCCGGATCAAAGATCTACAGGTGAGGATGTGCTTTTTAGCCCTAGTTTAAAAAATCTGTCAAATGTATAGATGGAGAAATGCTGTGTGCGGACTTCGGATGGATTAGCTGATTTTGGACGTCCAGACTGTAAATATTTTATCATTTTGCTACTTGGGCATGGAATTGTGATATAAGTGTTCCCAAGGAACTAGTGCTTTTGTTTTAATTAACTTCGATGTTGTTATGCTGAAAATATTCACTGAGAGAACCTTTCGGAACCAACCTATGAAGAAAGCAATTTTTTTCTGTGATCAAAACAGTTTCATTGGTTGGTAGACAACATTCAGTTAAAGTCTGTAAAATTTCAGATCGTCACAGCGCCTATGTTTTGCAAGACACTGCATATTCAATGGTGAGGAACGAAACGGATACAGAGTTTGGACGACTTTGTGAACAAATTAAAGAATCTCGTGAGAAAAGAGGTACGTGGTTTAACGCTAAGGATTTGAAGACTTGTCTCTGCATTTGTAACTGAAAATGCACGACGAAGATCTTTGGTATCTATTCTTTCTTGCAAGGTCGCACCTCTGCAGCGTGTGCTCCATGCGACAGCTCCAAGTCACCACAGCAGAACCCTGCTACTGAAGACGAGAAACCAGATGAAGAGAGTAATGAAAATGAGGAGATGCCAGCGGCACCTGTAGATGCCAGTACACCCATTTCTAATGGCAAGTTGCATTTTATTCAGCTGCTCTTGTCGTTAATACCTTCTCTGTTCTTGAGGCGCAACAGGTGTCTCTGATGCCTGGCTCTTTATGGCAGAGGTAGTTTGTTTTCAAATTGACTTCCAAATGGGAGAGAGAAATCCAGAGGTCATTCATTCAATATAGCGATGAATTAAAGTTCAAAGAAAGTTGGTTCATTTGATGTACTCTTACTGGAACTTCATTTTGTAAACAGAACGACCCCCCACTCAAGAATATCACAGCTTCCCTCCCATACTAAAAATGATAGTACTCACCCTTGTAGGAGCAGCAATGTGAAGAAGGTCAAGGGCAGTAAGAAGGGTTCAAAGCTTTGATATAACAAGCCTTACACTTTTTTTGACAGAGCTCCTAATAAGCATCTTTAGCAAGGTCTGGAGATGGGAGAAAAACTCAAACTAGATTTTAATTCTAGGATGTATAATGTCAAGCTTGACTGTTCCTCTGAACAGTCAATTGAATTTAATTTTTTTTAATTTAAATTAATTAGTTTAGTTTTTTTAATTTAAATTCAATTGAATTTAAAGTTTTGAATTTAAATTCCAATTGAATTTATTGAAAAAAATTCCAATTGAATTTAAAGTTTTTGTTGTTGTTTTTCACGAAACACTAAGTTTATGTGAAAGGTTTTGCTGCAATATCTTTTTGCCAAGGATATTAAGCTTAAGTTATCCACAAGAAAATGGTGGGGAGAGGGAAGCTTTAGTTTTGAAAGCTTTTTTTTTTTTTTTTTTTTTTTTTTTTTCTCTCCAGGTTTTTCTTGAGCACAGCAGCGTTTCAGTGTCTGCCTGCCATTAGTTGCCCCACTACCAAGTCAGGAGGGTCAATTAAACTTGCGTGAGGCAGAATTTCTTTATCTGAATCTACGTGGTTCACATAAATATATTCTTGTTTCCTTCTTTCCCTAGGATTATTCTTCTCCCAGTATTGAATGTTTCAACGGACACCGTTTAAGATCAATGAGCAAAAGCATCCTGCGGTGTTCAGTCTCCAGCTTTGAAGAAAGTATGGCGATACTGAGGGGAAATGTCAAGAGGAGATGCTTTTCAAGGTACTGTATTTCTATATGTTCAATCTCTGTTCGATTTGTAGATTGAAAAGCAAGAGAGAAAGCATGTGCAGTGAGTTGTGGCCTGATAAACCTCCGGCTAAAATCAGCAGAGGCCTATGAGCATGCTGATGGTGTACCAGTACCTTAAAACTAGAGTCCCTCTTCTCAGTGAAAATCTCCCGCTTTTCTAAAAAAAACTGTTTTTTTTTTCCCAACCCCTTTGAGGTGTTCTTGTGGTTTAACCCGGCCGGCAGCTAAACACCACACAGCCCTTCTGCAACCCTCCCACCTCCCTCTCTGGAATGGGGGAGAGAAATGGGAAAGTGAAGCCCACGAGTTGAGATAAAGACAGTTTATTAAGACAGGAAAATAATAATGATGATGATGATGATAGTACTGCTACTAGTAATGTGTACAAAACAAGTGATGTACAATGCAGTTGCTCACTACCCGCTGACCAGTGCCCAGCGTAACCCCTAGCAGCCCGGCTGCCCCGCCCTATCCATGGTGCAGCGTGTTGCCATAAGGCATAGAATTCTTTGGCCAGTTGGGGTCAGCCATCCTGAGTCTGTCCCCTCGCAGCTGTTGCTGTGCGCCGATTCTGATCGCCAGTAGGACAGTGAGACACCGAAAGGTCCTTGGCTTGTTGTAAGTACTGCTCTGCAGCAATTGAAACATCGGGGTGGTATCAGCACTCTTCTAAACATCCTTTCACACATTCTAAGCCAAAACATAGCAACCTACCCACTACTAGGAGGAGAACTAACTCTGTCCTAATTGAAACCAGGACATGTATCTTTTCCACTTGGGTGCTATTGCTCATAATTTTGAGAATTCAACATGAGCAAGCTAGGAAATGTGGGTACATACAGAACCGCGTGTATATGGCACGCAACAGACTTGGGATGTGGATCCTGCGTGAGGCCTACAGGCTTCTCTTTGTATACCATAGAGCACTGGCTTGTAAACATGGTGAAATTTCCCATCCTTGATGGGTCTAATACAACAAGTCTTTTCTCCTTTCTCTGCCCTGTCCTCTTTCTTAATGTAGGCAGTTGAGAAAGCCAAAATTGGAACGAAAAAAAGAATATAACACAGGTAAGTGGCTGTAAGTCCCCGGGATACCTATTTACGCTGGTTACTGAAGAGGATGGCACTTGGTCACTCCATCGCTTTCATTTGGCCCCAAAGCCTTCTGTAGTCATCTGAATTCACTCCTCAGTGACTTTTCTGTGAAGAGAGGTAGGTGCAAATAGGAGATTTTATGAATTCCTTGGGGAGGGAGCAGTGTAAATTGCAGCTTGGTAGGCACAAAGCAAACTGTTCTAATTGTGCAAAGTAAATCGATACTTGATAAGTTCAAACTTAGTTTTATAGCTGGCAACCACAAAAGTAAACCTTAGCTGTGATCCTACCAGCACAGTGGTGTAGCTCTTCCCTTCCCCTTGTCCTCTTGTCTCTTTTAATGACAGTGCAAGCAACAAACCTGTGCCAAAGGGTGCTGTATGGTAAACAATGGGCAGGCTTTTTTCTAAAAAGCACGAGTTTGAGTTATGTGGTGTTTGGGTGTTTCTCTTGAAACGATTCTTACCTCCTTGAGCTGTTAGATCATAATGCAGGAAATGGAAGTGCTGCATGCATAAACAGAGTAATCAAACATACACCTCTTAGGAAGAGGCTTGCAATGTCATAGTGTTTGTTTTGAGCACTGTTAGATACAGTTTGACATGAATGGAGTGAAAACACCTTAGAGAAAGGTGTTGATTGTTCTCACTTTTCCAAGACAGAAATAAGTGGAGTAGATTTCCCTCCTGCATGGAACAAAAGTTGCACGTTTGTTTTTGTCTGGCTAGCTTTCAGTCTCTTTAAAAATTTCCCTACAGGTCCCAGTTTTAAGTAGACAGTTTAAACGTGCAGAGCGATAAAGAAGTGGAATGCAGTGGTTGTGACAACAACTTCTGATCTGAAATGTAAAGAAAACTCAATCCACTTCAGGGTGCCTTTTTTGTTTGTCTGTTTCCATTTTACAAGAGCAACGGTGAAATAAGGAGAATCCCATCTTCACTGTTTCAAAATCCTTTGTTTCTGCGTATCAGTCACCAGAACACTGAGGAGTAGAGCTTGTGCAAAAACTGTGAGACGAGTCCACGGAGAAAACAGGGACTTGGAGCTGCGCCGCAGCTGTAGAGTCGGACACAGTCGGTACTCGACTACTAACTCGTCCATTCTATTTGACAAACTTATGACAAAGTAAGTCATCTTTTCTTGCAGACCTCTTAGAATGATCTTTCTTAGCAAGCCTTTGCACTATGGCATGATGTTGGCCTCGACTTGCTCTTTATTTTGACAGCAAAGAGTTATGGCTGCTCCTGGCATTTCCTTCATGTTTACAGGGAGACACCGTTACCTGGCTAGATAAACAGATTTTCTTGAAGGTGCTATTTCAGCATATAAGAATTGATTTAAAAAACAACAACAACAACAACAACAAAAGTGCTTCATGGCTTACTAGTTTTGTAATCTCACATTTCTCCAGGAATACTTGATTTGCTGCATTTCACCATTACACTCGTCAGCGCCACTGATTCTGGTTTATCACTATTTGCATTGCAAATATCCTTGTCCAAAGCTTAAACTGATGTATGCACTGCTTGAAAACAAAACCTGAAGTTGCAGAGCAGAAGACTCAAGTCATTATGTTAGCAGCTGTGTAACCATACTGCTTTCCAAGCATAAGATGTCCAGCTTATTTTGTTTCTATGAAGAGTTTAAATGGCTCCCGTTAAGCAAAGATGTCCCCACACTGATACTTACTATTAAGCAAGGATTCCACCTCCTTTGGCTGAGGTCTGCTCCCTTACTCATATTCGAACATTCATCCAAGTAGCCTGCAATTCCACCCTCTCGGGGGAAAGTCCATAGAATAGAAAAGGTTCCTCCAGTCTCTTCCTCAGCCTTTTTTTTTGAAGCATGCAATAAAGCAAAACATTCACAGGCTGCCCTTCCATGCAAAACAAGGCAAATTAGTAAGACAGGAGCCACAAAACTGATTGTCCTTTAAAGTTAAAATGAGATTTGAAATAGATCGAGTTAGCAAGTGTTGTAAGTCTGTAGCTAAGTCTGGTTTTGCCAATGCAGCACAATTCCCTATCACGTAGCCAGAGCTGCTTCTGTAGCTCCAAGAAGCAAAACTGCTTTGAAAAAATACTGTGTCATCAAAGCATTCGTTGGCTCAGTAGGCACGGCTCAGGTTCAACAAGTTTGTGAAAAAATGAGTACTAACAGAAGCAGCAGGGTCCAAAGAAACACTTAAGGGGCTTTACCTTGAGTGTTATGCACACTGTCAATAGAAAAGCACTGTAACAGAATCTGCCACGGCAGTCTGCATGTTACTGAAAGACCATCGGAGTAGGACTGCAGCAAGATCGTTCCGAAGTTACAAAAAAAACATATGGGGGTGGGAGTTTAGTTGCGTTAGATAACACAATCTTAGATAAAGATTTTGGTCTTAACGTAAAAGTAAGGATGTCTACTGATCTCTTCAACTCCAACAACTGAAGCCCAAGTCTGAAAAATCGCCTTTAAGAATGCAAAGAAAATATTTAACTCTTCTGTATGTTCATACTTTGCTATCAAGCAAAGGAATGAATGCTGATGCCTTAACTATGTAGGGCTGTAGCTTACAGAGAGACTACACCTTCCTGTTTTTTTCCCTTTAAAAACGTTAAATGCACGTGAAATTATTTCGGGGTGTTTTCACATGCAAAGCCTAATGCAGTGCATGCAAGCCCTGTCATCTTCTTCCTCTAGTAGTGTCGCATTAAGGGGTGTAGCCAATTGACCGTCACGGGTCCCGTCAGATTCAGGGTGCTGAACTATCACGGTCACGGACTCACCAACAACGCAGTACGGCCTCGCTCTAGTCGCGTTCAAGGAGAACTCTCACAGCTAGGAAGAATGCAATTAAGTGCAATTTCTTACGGCGACAGGTACACAGGTTCTTTGGATTGTCAGTGATAAATTCACTGTCTGCAAAAGCAAGCTAGCATGCATGAAATGCACAGGCACACAGCCTAGGTATTAAGACATTAAAAAGCATCAAAACTCTACAGATTTCTAAGATTCCACAGAGACGCCTGGTATAAGCAAGCGTTCAGATATTACCCCACGGCGTCCCAATGGAGTGGGGGTGGGGGAGTGAGAGGCTCAGCCTGTCGAGTGATGTCAGAAGGAATCCTTCCTGATAGTATCTTCCCTAACATCCCCTTTCTCTTAAAGCAATTGATATTATTTTCTATCTTTAAGGTGGAGCTTGAGTGACTCTAGTCATGCATATCTTGGTTGTGCTTGGTAGAAATGATCTCACTTGCGTTTAAAGGTACAGGCTCTGAGAAATTCCAAGGGCGTGCTCAGTGAGGGGTGGTTGCACCTTGGAGGCGGGTAGCTTTTGGGATGGAGGTGTGCTTATGATGCCTAGTCGCTTAAGGCGATTACTCCACAAGTAGTAACTTAGTGTTGATTTAACTACAGCATATCTAAAACATAAGAAGGATGTTAGTATGGAAGAAGCCGATGAAACCAGTCCTTAAATCTTACTACTTATTGTGCGTGAGCAGACTGGCGTGAGTTTTAGCTATACTGGCAAATATCAAACCACACCTGTGTCGTCCCAGAGCTGGGAAAAAAAAAAAAAAAACAAAAACAAGGAAATGTTGAAGCAAATAGGGAGGCCTGTAGCTTGTGCAGTCTTTTAGCTGAGAAAATAAAGGAGAGAGACAGGTAGCCTTGAGCTAGCAGAAGCAAGGAAGAGAAGGGCTAAAAGGGAAAAAACAGGAAGGAGAACACGAGCTCCAGACTGACCTATAGTAACCTTTTTCTCATTAAGGGTCATTAGCACATTAAAAATCACACCTGTCAAAATGCTAATCTATGCTAATGTGGGATTCGTTGTGTGTCCCCCCTCTCCTGTTCCCCCTCCCCCCCGGTATTCCTCTGTAATGCACAAGCTCAGTGGAGATAAGTTAGATGAGCTGTAATAACCAATCCAAAGGAGCCAAAGAGAGAGTTTTCACAAGTTTCCTGTGTATAAATGACGGCGATTTGAGTCAGAGGTGTGCTTGCTTTGCGAAAGATGGCCAAGTACCTGACTCTGCAGAGTTCTATAAGTAATTATATAATTAAAAGACCTTCATGTGCATTCCGACTCTGGGTGCTTATTGGCGTGGTGCACTCTGCACGAACCTGCGGACAACATCTGTACTCAGTGTCATGCCTACAGACAACCCTTTACTGTTGGGACCTGCATATTTTTCTGTGCATTCAACACAACCCCTTTGGCACAACTAGTTAACCACGTAGCTGCCAGTCCACCACTCAGTTGCACTTGTGAAGAGGAAAAGCTATTTCCATCTACTGTAGGAGCACATCCTCTAAATGCAAGCTTCACTCACCTGGTCATTTACTGCAGGACAAGATTTGAAAACTGTTGTTGAGTTCTGGGTTTCCTGCTTACAGGAAAAATTAAGTGCTAGATCACCCTCTACTCCGCTTTGTCTGCTGCATTTAATGGAGATTAAACTGATTTCGTTTGCTCCTCCGTTTATGGACAATGAGCTGAAGGAACAGGTACAGCACATTAGCCTGGAATGCCTTCCCTCCCAACCAAAGTAAACTGGAGCTGTAACTAACACAAGCAAAAGCAAGGCTTCTGTGTTTTCAGCTGAATAAAGTTCCAACAAAATCATCCTCTGGGATTTGAAGCTTACTTCACATGACATGCCAACGACTCTTTTCCCTCTATTGTAAAGCGGATCCCTGCTGTTAGTTGCTCTAGAAGCAAAGGAATCGTCGGTTTGGTTACCAAATAGCCGCTTCTGCAAATGAGAAGTGTTGTGTTCTCTCTTCCCTTTGAATGACTCCACACTTCTCATCAGCTACTGGATTGCTGACCTAGAATCAGAGAACATCCCAAGGTGGAAAGGACTCCCAATAATCACCAAGTCCAACTCGTGGCTCCACACAGGACCACCCCAAAGTGAGACCCGATGTCTGAGAGCATTGTTCAACACTTGTTGACCTCCGTCAGGCTCGGTGCCATGAGCAGTGCCCTGGGCAGCTGTCTCAGTAGCCAGCCACCCCCTCAGCGCAGCACCTGAGGCGCACGGGGCTCGGCGGGGCAGCCCGGGAGGGGAGGACGGCAGGGCGAAGTGGCAGCTCCCTCAGAGCCGTCTCCCCGCCGCCTCGGCCGCATGTCGTGGCTTTTTCGTGTCGGGGCTTTTTCATGTCGTGCCCTCAGGCTCTCACCGTGGGTGAGATGCTGCTCCCCAGCGCGGACCCCTTGCGCGCGGGGCCTGTCCGCGGTGGCGGCGGGAGGGAAACCCCAACCCCAAAGCCCTCCCGGCAGGGAGAGCTCGGGGTGAGGGCCGATCCGGCACCGACAGTAAACACACGCCGGAGGAAACGCTCTGGTTTTAGCCATGAGCAGCGCGGCCAGGTTCAAAAGGCGTCACGCTGGAGCTCCAAGTTCGGCAGCGTTCCGAGGCCGTTGTGGCGGTTGTGGAGACGGCCCCGGCTGAGGTGGCTGCTGCTGTCGCTGCTGTCCCCTCTGTCCCTGCTGTTGCCGCTGTTGCCGCTGTTCCCGGACCTTGGAGACCCCCAGCGGCTCCCTGTGCCAGGCCCTGTGGCCCCGGGGAGCTGCCCGCCGCCTCGTCGGCCAGCCCGGCAGCAATCCTGCCAGCACAGAATAGCCCACTGCATTTCAGGGTAAAGTGACGATTAATTTCTATTTCCTGGCCTGGGTGCTGCTTTCTTCTTTAAGGAAGCTTCAAGGTTAAAGGTTCAACTCAGTTATGTCAGGGTTCAACTCCGTTTCGTGAAGGGGCTCTTGTACGAAAGCTTAAGCTGGGATTGACTCTCTGCTAAGCGGAGGCCAAACGTGGACCTACTGAGAAACAGGTCCTAAGTGATAACATTTTCTAAAGAGACTGCTAAACACATCTGAAGAGTGCTGCTGCAGAACTCTGAATGGGGGGATAGCAACTGTCTTAACTGATCTGGAATCTTGAATTTACTTTTCAATGGACAAGAGGTGTGTCTCTCAAGGCAAACAAAGAGAGGAGTAACACCCTCTCTTGTCACTCATGTCAACATAAATTTATGCTCAGAGCGTAGGTGTAGGAACAGCATCGGTATGCATATGGAACATCGGGAGAGGAAGCTCTATCGGTATTTACAGTTTTTCTACTACCTTGTCAGAGAGACGTCATCTCCAAATGAGAAATGGATGTATTTTGAAACAGTGGTGGTGGATCGGATTTCTTCTTTGTAGTGTTAATATTTGCTCTTGAATCGTACTTAATACCTGGTAACACCTCAATCAGTTGTCAAAAATAAACTTAAAAATGTGTAAGGCTTATCTCATTGGTCAGTATAAAGATCAAGGTCTTCCCTTCCCTTCCCTTCCCTTCCCTTCCCTTCCCTTCCCTTCCCTTCCCTTCCCTTCCCTTCCCTTCCCTTCCCTTCCCTTCCCTTCCCTTCCCTTCCCTTCCCTTCCCTTCCCTTCCCTTCCCTTCCCTTCCCTTCCCTTCCCTTCCCTTCCCTTCCCTTCCCTTCCCTTTTTTTCTCCTTTCCTTTCCTTTCCTTTCCTTTCCTTTCCTTTCCTTTCCTTTCCTTTCCTTTCCTTTCCTTTCCTTTCCTTTCCTTTCCTTTCCTTTCCTTTCCTTTCCTTTCCTTTCCTTTCCTTTCCTTTCCTTTCCTTTCCTTTCCTTTCCTTTCCTTTCCTTTCCTTTCCTTTCCTTTCCTTTCCTTTCCTTTCCTTTCCTTTCCTTTCCTTTCCCCCCAGTATTGTTTTTCTGTTCTCCTTCTCACTGCAGTCTTGATTTTGTTTCTCGTCCCTTAAGTATGTTTCCAATGTGTTGCTGAAACATTTTCCCTTTCAATCCTACAAAAGGAGCTGTCACTGGTGAAGATCAGAGCTTATCCCTGAGCCCAGGCGCTGTCACCTTAGTCTTCCAATCGGACAAGGACGACTTCATTTCTCATGTAAATGCATTTGTCAGGTTTGCGTATTGTTTTTTCAGGAATGGAAAGTGTGTATAGAATGGATTTAAAATCAATTTTAAATGTAAAACGTCAAGGCAAAAAAAGTTCTAATTACAACCTCTGCACACAATTTGCCAGCTGTGGGACTAGGAGTTTTCTTATTTACTGTGTTTTGTTTAACGTGTCTGAAGTTTAATGGATAGCAATCAAGGCGTGCTAGAAATCTGAAAGCACTTTATGCTTTGTTCTCTCCGTCGTTTTGGTATAACAAACTAGCTTATGTTTTAAACGCTCCATGAGGTTAGTGGTTTCCCTAAAGGTAACAAGTCCCTGTGTGCTACAGTAAGACAGTAACAAAACATGAAGTATAGAAGTTCATCCTGTCATTATTCAGCTTCTGCCTATGGACACACAGCTATGCTTATTTAAAGCGGTATCACCTTGAAACCTAATCAGCATTTTAAAAAGGACTTTGTAGCAGTTATTGGCTTTTGTCCTGGAGGGCTGAGGTTTGTTTTGTTTTGTTTTACATTCAGCATTTCCGTTTCTAGCTTACATTCCCCTGTTGTTTTGCATGAGGAAAACGTGCAGCTTTACAAAGTAGAACGGAAAGAGCTGCTTTTTAGTCTAACTTTTCAGTTTGTTGTAGGAGTTTTAAATGTGGTAGGAGTAAAACAGCAGAAGTACTGCTGCCAAAGTTATATTGAAACTCGTCTTTCTTGGAGAAGCAGAAGAAGCCCAGGGAGAAATAAATTTGCAAACATGCTCTTCATGCTCTCCTTTCCCAAGATTTCTCTGAGATATAGACCATCCTCTGTGGGTTTTGAGGTATATGGTTCCCAGGAGTGAAAAGGAGGGCCAAACATCTCTCCTCTTGGATCTCAACATGCTAGGGCTTTAGTGTACTGCCACTTACGGCTCCGCTTTTTCACCTGGAAAAAGCGACCACATGATGTAGACTGAGGAGCCCTCAGAAATTAACTTGCTATCACCAAGTGACGCCCATGAAAGGTGTATTTAAAAGCTAGGCTCATTATAGAATCACAACAAACCCCTCATGACTGGTGCAGTAGACAGTGAGGTAGAGGGCGAGCCCTGGAAAGACAGAAGAAAAGTAGCAGTGAGTTCTGGGTACCTTTGTGCAGACGAAACAGAAAAACGCAGGCAGTGAAGTAATAGTGTTCCGTTGCTCATGTCAGCAATAGATAATTGCAACAATTATCTATTAGATCATAGGTACTAATTAACAGATAATTGCGCAACTCCGGAAATCAATAAATAACTGATTCCCCTCAGAGAATGTCTTCTACATTTTTATATTAAAAAGACTCCAGAGTTGTAATGGATTAAAATCCTACGGAAGGGAAAGAAATGGCATCAGCCACTAGTTCTGCAGAAGCGAAAAGTAATACTGATAGAGTTTAGATGGAAATTTTCACTTTGTGTGTTTAGTTTGGGGATTCTTTTTAAATCATTCATACCAGCGATTTAGTTCTTAAGGCTGTTTCTTTGAGATTAAGTGACAGGACTTCTGCTACTCTTTTCTTCTTGGAATGCTTCTTGATATTCTTACGTCAACCAGAACTTCTGTCTCTGTCGCAGATGTGAACAATGACCGTAGCTAAGAAGCCCAAATCTTCAAAGCCTAAAAAGCCCTCTTCAAGGCGGTCTGGCAAATCCAAGAAACCAAGTACTAAAATACTGATGTCACGCACCGCAAACTGGGGCCGGATAGTGCCTGCAGAAGATTCAAGCCAAGTCTCTGTGGCCCAAGGACGTGGAGGTGGTATTTACTGTAGATCATCTGAAAAATCTAAGGCTTTTGCCCCAAGAGATCTAAGTAAGTGTGCGTTTTATCCTGCCTCCATTTTCTTCAAAGCAAAAGTAGAAAATGCAGTTCTTACTTGTTGCACTGATAGAGAAGGGGACTACTGTGAACAAAGACTTGAAAAGCGAATCCCCTAAGGCAACTGAAGTGACTGATGTTACAGAAATTAATTTTGATATATTTACAGTCAACAGAGAAATATGGGGAGCTTTTTGTAATGCACAGATTCCTCCATGTCTTTTCTGTTTTGCAAAGAAAAGTGTTTGATGGTTGCTATTCACAGCTTCCATTCTTCACAGGTTTTTTGAATGATAACATTGCTCAGGAAAAAATCTGGTATCTGTAGGGGTACCGTCATTCCTAGTTCCTAGTTTTTACGTGTTTACCGTATAATTTCAAGTCTAAGTTTGTGGTTTAAGTTATAATAAGGAAAAAAACAGTAGTTGAGTTAATCAGGTTAAAGATTATAGATGGAGAGGAACTTGGCATTAGGTGCTACAAACAGAATGGCAGTTAGCCTTGCCTTAGAAAAATTAAAATGGTTGACTAAAGTTGTTTGTTTTTTTTTCCCCAAAACATTGTGTTGACCAGCCAATTTGAATTTGGTGGTATTAAAGCTGTCTGCAATAAGTTTTTCTGGTTTGGATTGTAGCTAGCTCCTCTAGGTGCTCCTGCAGAATAGTATTTTTTTAAATACCTTTCTTCGAAACAAACAAACAAGATCTCTTTTTAAATTTAACTTTCTTGCAGTCGTTAATGATGGAATTGCTCCACCACAGAGCATTCTTTTTCCACCTGAGAAGATTTGTATGGATTGGCGAGAAACACAAAGTGTTGGAGTTGGCCTGTACAATCTTGGCAACACATGTTTTCTTAATGCTACTCTACAGTGTTTGACCTACACACCCCCACTTGCCAATTACATGCTTTCTCTTGAGCACAGCCAGTCATGTGAGTACTTTCTAACAGTATTTTGAATCTGTTGGATAGCTCTGAAGGTGAAAGAACAGCAGTGATTCTGTGAGATAAGCTTATTTGCCTGATTTTACCTGTAGCAGCTGGCTTTGAGCACCGTATTAGCAGTGGGCTCCGAATAGCATATGGAGTGCAATTAATGCACCATGTTTTATTTATTTAGTTATTTGTTTGTTTGTTTGTTTGTTTGTTTATTAAAGGATCATTTATTGCTTCATGGGAATAATGAAGTGCATTGGACAGTAATGCATTTAGTAGTAATTTTGGAGAGTAATACATTTTGCAGCCTGTGGAGTTCACATTCCTGTCAGCCTTTACAACTGCGACTTTGCAGTAGTCTTTTAGATTTCTCATCACAAAATGCATTTGAATACAGGCTTAGTGGATATTTTTCTTCTGTAAAGTTGTGTGAAATGAAATGTTACAAGACTGTTGGGACATTGGCATCTTGGGAGAATAGAATGTAGCAAGGAGAGTGGATATTGTATCTGTAGTTTAAATTGTACTTAGATGTTTGTAGTTATGGATATTTTGCTGGACTGGGATGCTTTGTTCTTTCACTCTTCAGGTCGTGAACAAGAGTTTTGCATGATGTGCACGATGGAGACTCACATTAACCAGGCCCTGCGTTGCACTGTTGATGCCATCAAGCCTACGCATGTTATCAGTAATCTCAGTCGTAAGTGGCTTCAGATGTGTTTCTTTTCGATAGCTTGTAATCTTCAAATAATTATTTGATGTGTATAAGTGGTTTTAACACTCAAATGAAGAGAGATTTTAGAAATACAAGATTGATTTCATTTTTAAATGGGGTCAATACTATCATCTTATTTAGGAATAGGACAACATTTCCATTTTGGCAGTCAAGAAGACGCACACGAGTTCTTGCGCTATACTGTTGATGCTATGCAGGAAGCGTGCTTGAACGGAAGCACCGAGTAAGCATAAACAAGTTCACTTTCATACATTCTCTAGCACCTTCTAGTCCTTTATTTACTCTCAGAAATGATCTCTAGCACTTTTTAGTGCCTTATTTACTATCAGCAACGAAAGTCTACATCATCCTTGGTTTTCATCAAACTCTTTGAAGAGTTAACTCTGTGCCTTAAATCTTCTGAGGTCTGATTATAATTTATTTCCAGATTGGACAGATCTTCTCAAGCTACCACCATCATTCATCAAATATTTGGAGGATTTCTAAGATCGAGAGGTACTTGAAAAAATATTCCTGTCCTTAGAACTGATCTGTGTCTTTTGTCGGTAGTAAAGCAGTCTGTAGTTTGTCTAAAGTAGTATCTGTCAACAACTTGAATTTGGACAGTTAGTCTCCTTCACATAATGTTAAGCATTTATATTTTGCTTCCAGTGAAGTGCTTGAATTGCAAAGCAGTTTCGGATACGTATGAGGCATTTCTTGATATCACTTTGGATATAAAGGTAAGATGTTTTCTAAATATAATTCATGATGTTTAAGTACATGCATAACTTTCTAAATTAAACTTGTTTAACTTAAAAAACCAAACCACATATAATGTTAAAACATAAGAGCTTGGTGGTGCTAAGGAAGTGGATTGGACTTTGTCCTTCCGTGGAACCCATGTAAATAGTCTCCACATTTGCATTGGGTTTAAGGGGAAGGAATTCTCTTTCTGCAAAAATGATAATGCTGTCATACTTCTTTGTTGTTCTACCTCAATATACATCTAATTGTTAGACTGATGAATTTGTCCCCAGTATTGATGACAAAGCACACTATAGATGCTGTCTAGGCTACTGGAAAAGTATTTGTTCCAAAGTCAAATGCCTTCCAGGTGAGGTCAATGCTGAGCATGCTCTTTCTGCCTCCTTCTTCACAGTGCTCCTAGTAGATCGCTTGAGTATGTTAGTAAGATTCTCTTATAAACTACTAGTATGTCTCTGGAATTTTGAATTACGGTGACTTTACGCTCTTCTTTCTCGCTGCTCTAGGCGGTTTCGTCTGTTAGCAGAGCTCTGGAACTCTTTGTGAAACCTGAAGAGCTGGATGGAGAGAATTGCTATAAATGTAGCGAGTAAGATTTTGACGGATTAGGTCTTAATCCTAGATGTCAGTTTTCTATGTTGCATGACTCTGTTGGACTACCTCTAAACTTTGGATCTACTTACAAGTTTTGTGGAAGTTTATAAAAGACTTGGATTTTTGTTTCTTTGGAGGGGGGAAGTCTTGTTCATAGGCATTCCCTATGGGTTTGCAATTCTCTGGCTTGTATTTTGCCATCAGAATTCAAAAAGAGCTACTTTTGTTCTTTCTATTTATTAGCTCTCGACAGTACTTTTCTTGATGTAAACTGCCCAGTTTCCGTTGTTCTCTGGGCTAGTGGCTAATTTTCACTGCTTATGCCGTAGGTCCTACCTTGGAGCGGGCAATGTGTCAAACTGAACTATTTTGTTTCAAAGGATGGCAGATGGTTTCAGTGTCTTTCCAGACAAGCTCAGTACATGAAGACTTCCTACTGTTAAATGTCTCCCTCCAGTAGAATGACCATGTGCTTCTGTTGTATTTTTGATGTTGATAGTCGACCTATGTCGGAGATTATTTGCAATTTCTAGTCCTGGGGACCAAGTCTCTCTCGTTCCGCTTTCAGTATTTGTATTTCCCTTGAAAGCTGAAAGAATGTTTCCAGGATTGGAGTTCAAATAGCCACTTTTGTAGACCAAGAAATGGTACCTTGCCATCCAACCTGGTAATACCCTTTCGTGAGAGATTCCTGTTCCCACTATGCTCTGAGTTGTTGGGAAAATTGACCTTCTTCTCTGTATTAACAAACCTGACACGCAGTGCATGGGTTTATGAAAAGAAAAAAGACCAACCTATTATGCAAGTAAATATCATTCAAATAGCATAGGCATGCGTGAGACATTAAAAGGAGTTTGTTTTGGGGGCGAAAAAAGAAGATGCCTTCAAACACTTATCTCTGCTTGTTTTTAAGGTGTAAAAAGATGGTTCCTGCGTCCAAGAGATTTACCATACACCGTTCTTCCCAGGTTCTCACAATATCACTGAAAAGATTTGCAGATTTCACAGGTGGAAAGATCAACAAGGTATATTTACCACTGTAATGCAACTATATCATTGTGTAATGGGACATCCCCCAAAGCTGAAAGTTGTTAATATTTTCAGACAATAATTGTAGACTAACGACTATGGCTTATTCTTTCTCTTAATATCAATAAAGTTCCCGCTTGACAAGAAGCATATGCTTTCCTCTGAGAAGGCTGATTCATCAGGAAACAGTTCTCTGCAACTTCTAGTCTTAACCATTGTTTATGGGAAGACTTATTTGTAGTGAATCAAGAAATATATTCTAGAAATATATTCTAGAAATAAATTCTAGTCTGTGTTTTTTGGAAGTGTTTTTCTCTGGCTAGTCCACGAAGTACTCTGGGATAATTTTTCTGTCTTCTTGGTGTCTCTTTAGGAGGTGAAATATCCGGAGTATTTGGACCTGAGAGCCTACATGTCGCAGTCAATGGGAGAACCACTGCTCTATGCCTTATATGCGGTGCTGGTACATCACGGTGTCAGCTGTCACTCAGGACACTATATATGCTATGTAAAGGTAGAAGTCAACAGCATTTCTAACAGGGTAAAGGTTGTGCTGGCAAACCAATTAAAGCATGACTAGCAGCTACTGTTTCTAGGGAAAAAGATTTCATTATATTTTTATTTGACGTGTGTGTATTTTGTTCCTATCCGTGATTTCATTTGGAAAACGTGCAATTCACCTAAAGAAATCGTTGTCTTTATTTGCAGGCTGGTAATGGACTTTGGTATCAGATGAATGATGCTAAAGTAGTGCGTACTGACATTAAAAGAGTTCTTGGTCAGCAAGCTTACATACTTTTTTATATCAGGTAATAACAAATCTTAAAATGTGTTCAGAAGAGATTTACTTTCCCGTTATTGATATTTTTCTGTTTTGCAAGTGTTTTTCTTGCTATCCGGGGAGAAGATTATTATTTGTCTAATTCAGTTCTGTCTAACCTGAAATTCTCTGTGTCGTTTATTATCTTTTGTTGCTTGGCCTTAAACTGCAGCACTTGTGTAAATTGCTATCTATGTGTTATCTGTAGCTGGCTAATTTAGAGAAGGAGAGAAATGAAGGTCATCTGTGGTGTAAGAATGAATTATTGCTGTGCAAGTGATAGTCTTAGTAGGAAGACTGTTCTCTACTTTTCAGTTTGTAGTCTTGGCGAAGCCTTCTGTAGAGAAGGCTTCCATATCGTATGAGCTGTTCCTCTAAAATTATAGGATGGGATTTAATCCAAGAGTAGGCTGAAAGAAAAACTAAACTACGATCACTGCTCTTTTCTGAAGGCGCTATGATTTGACACTTGGAGAACGTGCGTTTTACTTGCCAGCACCATCTTATCCCTGTTCATTCCCTCCTGGTCAGCAGGGGGCTAATAGTAAGCAGGCTGGATTTATGGGACCACGACTTCTTCCTCATATGATTAAGGTAATTCAGGGAAGCGGGAGGGCAGATAACGGCACCAAACTGCTAGTGGGTTTGGGGTTTGGTGTGGGGTTTTTTGTTTGGTTTTCGGCATCTTAGTTTTGTTTTCCTTCCCACGCTGCAGCTTTCTTCACAGCCCTCATGCTACAGCCAGAGTCATTCAAACAGTGGTTACTGCTAAATTGTGCAGCCATGCGACTCCATTACTTTATACCTCCAAGACAGCTTTCTAAAGCACAGAGAGCTACGCTCTTTGACAATTTAAGCAGAGTGTACTAATCCTCAAATCATTTAAAAGAGGACTTGTTTTTCCTATTCTCGTCACTTTAGCTAAGACAGGGAAAACTAATTGTCTTATTCCTGAGCACCAGAACAATTATTTCAGGCTTTTCAGGGTATGTTTAAAGGGAAAAATAAATATATTTGGGAATAGCAGCAGGTAATGTTAAGTTGCTTGGCTGGTTTTCAAAGATGATGTTAATTTGATACCAATCTGCAGTAAACCAAAAGCAGGAATTGAATACGCTTATTGGACTTGCATTTATCCTTAAAGGGCAGTGTGTTTTTCTTTTTAGGTGTTAAGACCATTTGTAGAAACACTCAGTAGGAGAGTTTTGTGCTTCAAAATGTTACATGCAGTGTTTGCGTTAATCCATCTTGCAATTTCTTCTTTTTAAATACAGAATTCAAGCCGTTTAAATGGAAATGGATCCATAAAAGAGGACGCAAAGACCACTGGTGTCACCCTAAAAAGGCCATCTTCAGCACCACCAATGGCCTGTGTTCAAAACCAGGCAATTACCAGGCCTTCAATGACTGATACGTCAAGAAAACAGAAGATCACCATCAGTATTCACAATAAATTGCCTGCTCGTCAGACTGTGTCACAGCCTGACTGTCTTAGCAGTGCTGTGGAGGATGAAGATCTCTACCAGGCTGTTCCTTCATCCACAATTACAAATTTGGTAATGCAAATGAAGCAAATGCAAACAAACAAAAAAGTTTCTGATTAAATTTTTGTGGAGCCAACAGTGAATGAAAATCCTAAACTCAGCTCTGATAACACAGTCCCTTATGGTGCAGAATCTTCAGGAAAATCTGAGGAGGAGTCAAAGGGCTTATCTCAAAGGAATTGCAATGCAATGTCCTCTAATGGAATTTTGGTTGGAAAGGTAGTCCGTACATTGCAGCATTCCAACTCTTCCTGTCAGAATGCTGACAAAGGAAGATCCCAGCATGAGCTGCCAAAAACAGATTCACTAAATGGTGCTATTAGGTTAGTTACTGAATCTAAAGAAAACGGACTGAAACTTTATGATTCCACTTGCCGATTTGAACCTGTTAAACCTTCTGAGATATTCTTTTCTAAAACAAATGGATCGCTTGAAACATAGATTTGCTCCATCGAGAATTTCTCACCTACGATGTATCCGGAAGTGTTTATTGTGTTCCTAATTCAGGTGAAATACTGAGAAAACACAGCACAAATGTGATCATAAGACTTTGTCGTATTATCCCATTAGAATTTGCAGACCTGAGCTTACATTAGAACTTGTCAACTTAAGCTCAGCTGAGATAAAAATTCCTAATTTCATAAAGTAGATTTTGGGGGGTGAGTTGGGGTTATCTTTGAAGTGTAGATAATGCATACAACTCACAGCGGTCTTGCTTACTATTTAATGGAGACATTCTGACAAGACTAGTCCTCAGTACTACTACAAATAGTATTTTTTTGTCTGCTGACTTGTGCGTTTTAATTGCAGATGCCTGGAGCTATGCCTTCAGTCAATCGAGAAGTCATCACGGAGTCCCTCACAGCCAGCCAGCTGAACAGCTTGTCAGAGGAAATGAGGTAAAATGAGCACAGTCTTATTAAGACAAGACTTTATGGAAGTTCATTACAGTTTTATCTGTCTACTAATAGTACTTAATGGAAGGATTTAAATTAGTACAATTCCATACTGTGTGTCCAGTGTCACGAACAGAACTAATGATCGGCACTGAGCATATCACTCTGATGCAGGTTGGTGCCTCAAGGAGAACTTGTGTTCCTTTATAGAATGTTTTTCCGTTTTTCTCCACTGTCTGGAGAAACATTGGCTGTTCCCCACTCGCCCTTATGCCTTTTTTCTCAGAGCAGCAGGTGGAAGGAGACAGATGCGTTTGCTTTTTTAGTGCAATGGCTTCAGAAGCAAGAGGGGAAAAAACACTTTCTCTGGGAGCTGGAGAAGGTGTCCTAATCACAGGAGAGGTTTCTAAATGGCATATCTTTGCGAGCGGTCCTGTAGTCTGGAGGTTTTTGTTTGTTTGTTTGCCTTTGGAAGGTTTTACTCTTAATATTCACGTCCTTCAGCAGAAGTGAGAAATGGTTTTTTATTTTATGCAGTGTTGCGGAACCTCTGAAATCTCCTGGGAATGATGAATACCTTGCCCAGTACCAATGTGTATTCTAATCAGTACAAGATTTAATATACATACAATTAGCATCCAAAGGGTAGCTATGCCCTGATATGCTTCAAGTTCTTTTAAGCTTAACTTTCGGATCTCCAGAAGTAGACTCAACCTTCCAGGTTCCTGTTACGGGTCCCTTTAGTCGTGATGCATGTGTCCACCCCTTTTCCACCGTTCTTCTAGCCGTCTCTTTCGTAGTTCAGTAAAGTCCACCTGTATTCTCTCAAATGGTCGATATGCAATTCGTCTTCCTCCAGCAGGTGCTTGCCTAATCACCTTCTTATTCACCTTTTGACATGTTAAGCATCCTTGGACGGTTTGTTTGGCTATCTCATATATTCCTACAGACCCATAAAATTTTAGAAATTGATCACTCAATGCTTTTGTTCCCCAGTGGGTTTGTAGGTGTAGCTGTAAAAGTAGACACCTAGTTTGTTCCTTTGGCAGTATTTCTCTTCCATCAGGCAGAATCCATTTTCCTTCTTTCAGTTCTGCTCCTATGGTCTTTATAATTTTTATTTCTGCTTCTGTATACTTTTTCTCTTGTGTCCCTTTTCCGTTATCCGTTTCTTGTAGGGTGAGGACTACATCATGCTTCCTAAGAGCTGCTTCCCTAGCTTCTCTATCCACTAGGTTATTCCCTCTTATGTGGAAGGCAGTTCCCTTTTGATGTCCTCTGACATGTACCACAGCAATCTCCCTAGGTCCTCTCAGTGCCTGCAATATTTGAGTAACTAAAGTTTGGTGAATCAGCCCTTTTCCCTGTGTGCCTATGAGTCCCCTTTCTTCCCAAATTTTCCCAAATGGGTGGACTATTCCATAAGCATATTTAGAGTCTGTATAAATAGTGCCACTTTTTCCTTTCAATAGTTCTAGGGCTCGTAATAATGCATAAAGTTCACGTGCTTGAGCGGACCAGGCAGCGCTGAGTGGTCCTGACTCTATTAGGACCATATCCCCATTTACAATGGCATACCCTGATCTTCTTTTTCCATCTACTACTTTGGATGATCCATCAATAAATAATTTTTCCCCTGTTTCTAATTCTGTCTCCTCGAGATCGGGTCGGATTTTGGTTTGCAATTCAATCACTTCCACGCAGTTATGTTGTAGTTCTGTTAGGGGTTCCCCATATCGAAATTGTGCAGGGCTCTGTGCAGCAGTTATTTTTCATTCTAAATCAGGGGAGTCGATCAGGATGGCCTCATCCTTCAGCATCCTACTATCAGTTAACCATTTTTCAGCCTTCTGCTGGAGTACTCCCCTAACATTATGTGGAGTATATATCTTCAGAGGTGCCCTACAAGTGACTTTTCTAGCTTCCTCAATCAGTAAGGCAGTAGCCACAAATAGCCTGGAAGCACACTGGCCACCCCCTCCTCACAGGGTCTAATAGTCTGGAACAATATTCGCCATTTGCCGAGGCGATCGGCTCCGGGGCAGACGCGTTCTGCAGCGGAGCGGGGGATCGGGCCAGGCAGGGCTAATTTTGTCCGGCATCGAGCCTACTTGAGGGAGCCGCCAGGACCCGGCAGCCCTCGTGAGGGAGGCTGACGAGGCGAAGGCGGAGCCAGCAGCGTCAGCGGTGGGCTATTTAAATCGGGACCCACCGCCATTTCACTGCCATTTGCCGAGGCGATCGGCTCCGGGGCAGACGCGTTCTGCAGCGGAGCGGGGGATCGGGCCAGGCAGGGCTAATTTTGTCCGGCATCGAGCCTACTTGAGGGAGCCGCCAGGACCCGGCAGCCCTCGTGAGGGAGGCTGACGAGGCGAAGGCGGAGCCAGCAGCGCCCCCTCCCCAGCCGTTCAAAAGCAGCCCCTAGGGAGCGCGAGCGACCAGGAGCGCGGCGAACAGGGCGGGCAAACAGGGCGTGGCGCGTCAGAAGGGAGTGGCGCGGCAGTTAGCGCGGCAGTTCGCGCAGGCAGGACGCGCAGGAAGGGCAGAGCGCTCCCCCTACACACAAACAACACCTCGTTAACAACAGCCGTAACTAGGCGATAATGGTCGCCACCAGGCACGGCGCGCTCTCCAGAAAGTCGGTACACACGCAGACCGACTACCCGTTAAAAAATGTCGCAGTTCAGGTCACCGGGTGCATGGAGTGTCTGAGCCTGTTGCTGCCATCGGCGGGAGGCAGAGAAACTGCGTGCGTGAGGTGCGAGCAGGTGGATGACCTGGTCCGCATGGTGGCGGAGCTCAAGGAGGAGGTGGAGAGGTTGAGGGCCATCAGGGAGTGTGAGCGGGAGATAGACTTCTGGAGTAACTCCCTGCAGGGCCTCAAGGGGAGGTGCCGAGGTGAGACTCCCCAAATGGGGGCGGACCCCCTGCCCTGTCCCCGTCGGGCAGAGGGAGGGGATCTGGGAGCTGAGGAGGAATGGAAACAGGTCCCTGCTCGACATCGCAGGCGATGCTCTCCCCTTCCGGCCCCACCTTCCCAGGTGCCCTTACACAACAGGTTTGAGGCCCTAGAGATTGAGAGGCCGGTGTGTGAGGAAGAGGTAGCAAATGTTCCCAGGAGGATGCCTGGGGCGAGGAGGTCGACTCCGCGCCTCAGGACTGCCTCCACCAAAAAAGACAGGAGGGTTATTGTTGTTGGTGACTCGATTCTTAGGGGAACAGAGGGCCCTATTTGTCGGCCGGACCCTACCCGTAGGGAAGTCTGCTGTCTCCCTGGGGCCAGGGTCAGGGACGTTGCCAGGAAGCTTCCTAACCTGGTACGCCCCTCTGACTATTACCCCCTTTTGATAGTCCAGGCAGGCAGTGATAACATCGAAGAGAGAAGCCTCAAGGCTATCAAAAGGGACTTTAGGGGAATGGGTCGGTTAGTGGATGGAGCGGGAGTGCAGGTGGTGTTTTCGTCCATCCCTATGGTGGCAGGGAGGAGTTCAGAGAGGACACGGAAAGCCCACCTGTTAAACACGTGGCTCCGGGGCTGGTGCCAACGCAGAAATCTTGGGTTTTTTGATCATGGGGCACTTTACTCAGCACCTGGCCTGATGGCCGCAGACGGGTCCCTATCTTTTAGGGGAAAAAGGATCCTGGGCCAGGAACTGGCAGGGCTCATTGAGAGGGCTTTAAACTAGGTAGGAAGGGGGATGGGGCTGAGGCTAGGATTGTTGGGGCTGTGCCAGGGGGAACAATGGCAAGGCCGGAGGATAAGGCAATGGCCCAGCTGAAGTGCATCTACACCAATGCACGCAGCATGGGTAACAAACAGGAGGAGCTGGAAGCCATCGTGCGGCAGGCAGGCTACGACTTGGTTGCCATCACGGAGACGTGGTGGGACCAGTCTCATGACTGGAGTGCTGCAATGCCTGGCTATAAGCTCTATAGAAGGGACAGGCAGCATAGAAGGGGTGGTGGTGTGGCTCTCTATATTAGAGAGTCTTTCGAGGTTGTAGAACTCGAGGTTGGGAATGACAAGGTCGAGTCCCTTTGGGTTAGGATCGGCAGGGACAACAAGGCTAGTGTCCTGGTCGGGGTCTGCTATAGACCGCCGAACCAGGATGAGGAGACGGATGAGGAATTCTACAGGCAGCTGACAGAGGTTGCAAAATCATCAGCTCTTGTACTCGTGGGGGACTTCAACTTCCCTGACATATCCTGGAAGCACAACACAGCCCTGAGAAAGCAGTCTAGGAGGTTTCTGGAGAGCGTGGAAGATAGCTTCCTGACGCAGCTGGTTAGTGAGCCTACCAGGGGAGGTGCCCCGCTAGACCTTCTCTTCACAAACAGAGAAGGACTGGTGGAGGACGTGATCGTCGGGAGCTGTCTCGGGCAGAGTGACCACGCAATGGTGGAGTTCACTATTCTTGGCGAGGCCAGGAAGGGGACCAGTAAAACCGCTGTATTGGACTTTCGGAGGGCTGACTTTGAACTGCTCAGGGCACTGGTTGGTGGAGTCCCTTGGGAGGCGGTTCTGAAGGGCAGAGGGGTCCAGGAAGGCTGGGCGCTCTTCAAGAGGGAAGTCTTAATGGCGCAGGAACGGTCTGTTCCCACGTGCCCAAAGACGAGCTGGCGGGGAAGAAGACCGGCCTGGCTCAACAGAGAATTGTGGCTTGATCTTAGGAGGAAAAAGAGGGTTTATAAGCTTTGGAAAAGTGGGCAGGCCACTAAGGAGGACTTTAAAGAAGTAGCGAGGCTGTGCAGGGACAAAATTAGGAAGGCCAAAGCTCATCTGGAGCTCAATCTGGCTACTGCCGTTAAAGATAACAAAAAACGTTTCTATAAATACATCAACACAAAAAGGAGGACTAAGGAGAATCTCCATCCTTTACTGGATGCGGGGGGAAACTTAGTTACAAGAGATGAGGAAAAGGCGGAGGTGCTCAATGCCTTCTTTGCCTCAGTCTTTAGCGGCAATACCGGATGTTCTCTGGATACTCAGTACCCTGAGCTGGTGGAAGGGGATGGGGAGCAGGATATGGCCCTCATTATCCATGAAGAACTGGTTGGTGACCTGCTACGGCACTTAGATGTGCACAAGTCGATGGGGCCGGATGGGATCCACCCAAGGGTACTGAGGGAACTGGCAGAGGAGCTGGCCAAGCCACTGTCCATCATTTATCAACAGTCCTGGCTATCGGGGGAGGTCCCAATCGACTGGCGGCTAGCAAACGTGACGCCCATCTACAAGAAGGGCCGGAGGGCAGACCCAGGAAACTACAGGCCTGTCAGTTTGACCTCAGTGCCAGGAAAGCTCATGGAGCAGATCCTCCTGAGAGTCATCATGCAGCACTTGAAGGGGAAGCAGGCGATCAGGCCCAGTCAGCATGGCTTTATGAAAGGCAGGTCATGCCTGACGAACCTGATCTCCTTCTATGACAGAGTGACGCGCTGGGTGGATGAGGGAAAGGCTGTGGATGTGGTCTACCTTGACTTCAGCAAGGCTTTTGACACCGTCTCCCACAGCATTCTCCTCAAGAAACTGGCTGCTCTTGGCTTGGACTGGCGCACGCTTCGTTGGGTTAGAAACTGGCTGGATAGCCGGGCCCAAAGAGTCGTGGTGAATGGAGCCAAGTCCAGTTGGAGGCCAGTCACTAGTGGCGTCCCCCAGGGCTCGGTGCTGGGGCCGGTCCTCTTTAATATCTTCATCGATGATCTGGACGAGGGCATCGAGTGCACCCTCAGTAAGTTCGCAGATGACACCAAGTTAGGTGCGTGTGTCGATCTGCTTGAGGGTAGGAAAGCTCTGCAGGAGGATCTGGATAGGCTGCACCGATGGGCTGAGGTCAACTGCATGAAGTTTAACAAGGCCAAGTGCCGGGTCCTCCACCTGGGGCGCAATAACCCCAAGCAGAGCTACAGGCTGGGAGAGGAATGGTTGGAGAGCTGCCAGGCAGAGAAGGACCTGGGAGTGATGGTGGACAGTCGGCTGAATATGAGCCAGCAGTGTGCTCAGGTGGCCAAGAAGGCCAACGGCATCCTGGCTTGTATTAGGAACAGCGTGACCAGCAGGGCTAGGGAGGTGATCGTCCCCCTGTACTCAGCTCTGGTGAGGCCGCACCTCGAGTACTGTGTTCAGTTTTGGGCCCCTCGCTACAAGAAGGACATCGAGGTGCTTGAGCGGGTGCAGAGAAGGGCGACGAAGCTGGTGAGGGGCCTGGAGAACAAGTCCTACGAGGAGCGGCTGAGGGAGCTGGGCTTGTTCAGCCTGGAGAAGAGGAGGCTCAGGGGCGACCTTATCGCTCTTTTTAGGTACCTCAAGGGAGGCTGTAGCGAGGTGGGGGTTGGCCTGTTCTCCCACGTGCCTGGTGACAGGACGAGGGGGAATGGGTTTAAGTTGAACCAGGGGAGTTTTAGGCTAGATGTTAGGAAGAACTTCTTCACTGAAAGGGTTGTGAGGCACTGGAACAGGCTGCCCAGGGAAGTGGTGGAGTCACCATCCCTGGAAGTCTTCAAAAGACGTTTAGATGTAGAGCTTAGGGATATGGTTTAGTGGAGGGCTGTTAGCGTTAGGTTGGAGGTTGGACTCGATGACCTTGAGGTCTCTTCCAACCTAGAAAATTCTGTGATTCTGTGATTCTGTGAATATCCCACAGGTTTCTTGATTCCTGCCTATTCTTGACTTAGCTGTGATTGCAACTAACATATGCAGTTTGGTTAGAAACATTTACAAATAAATAAAAGGGTCTTTGTAAATCTGGGAAGCTCAGCACTGGAGCTTCTATTAACGTTTTCTTGATCAACCTCAACTTTTCCTCATCTTCCTCGTTCCACTTAATTTTTTCTCCAGTCAATTTTTCATATAAAAACTTTGCCTTTTCACTAAACCCTTCAATCCAGGGTCTACAATATCCCAAGAGCCCGAGCAGTTGCCTCACTTCCTTCTTCGTTTTGGGTGATGATAGGGCTAAAATCCCAGATACCCTGTCAGCATCCGATTTTTTCTTTCCTTGGCTAAGCCCATGTCCTAAGTACCTTACTTCTTTTTCCACGAATTGTAATTTAGATTTTGAGACCTTCAACCCTTTTTCCCTAAGAAATTAAGTAATTCGATAGTGGTTCTCCGTGTCTCTTTTTCAGTCTCCCCAGCTATTAATAGGTCATCCACATATTGCAACAATTTCACTTCCCCCTTTACCTCAAAAAGTTGTAATAATTTTTCTGAGGTTTGGCCAAATAACTTTGGGGATTCAGTAAATCCCTGAGGAAGTACAGTCCATCTAAGCTGTTGTCGCCTTCCTGTTTCGGGGTCTTCCCATTCAAAGGCGAAGTAATTCCAAGACCCTTCACTTAATGGGCAGGCCCAGAAAGCATCCTTCAAATCTATTACACTATACCATTTATGCAGAGGTGTTAGGTGGTTTAATAAAGTATATGGGTTAGCCGCCACTGGAAATTTGGTTATGGTTCGCTGATTCACAGCCCTAAGATCCTGAACCAACCTGTATGATCCATCAGCCTTTTTTACTGGCAAAATGGGGGTATTATGTGGGGACATACATGGTTCCAGCATCCCCTTTTGGAGCAACCTGTCTATAACTGGTGTTATAAATGGCTAAATCCCCAAATAGGATTATAATCAATTTTTACAATTTATTAAAGGAATAGAAGTAAGCAAACAGTGCTGGGTGTGCCAGGAGTCTCCGCTCCACCTAGATGCACACCCGTTACATCAAGATGATGATTTTTTTTTGCTCCTAGACTAATACATATTCATTACTACTTCTAAAAAAAGCAGGGTTATTATAATTAGTTCCAGAATCTGAACCCCCCTACTGGAGCATGCGTATCAGTCTCTGGTGGTCCTTCTGGGGGTCTCTGGGGGTCTGCCATACTGAAGGCTCATAGTCTTCCTCTCAGGCTTTTTTTCTTGTCCTTCTTCTTTGTACTTCTTGGGTGCATGTCAAAAGCTTGCACAGCGTTCCCTGCAAGCTTTGTCTTTTAGCCGTCCTTCAGCTTTTCCCTTCTCCTTCATCTCCTGGTCAGATATCAGGGGCTCGCATAGTGTCCCATGCAAAAGTCATAATAGTTAGCAGTTGTTCTGAAACCCCCAGATATCAGAGACTTCAAGGAAAAAACTTACGAATACATTTTCCTTCAAGCTCTCTATTGACAAGAATTGTTCAAACATTCCTCACACTGGTTTGAGTCCTCTTTTCCCCTCCAATGGGATAGGATATTACCTAATCCTTATTGGCTGTTGTGGATCCACTATTTCTACTACCAAGGGTTCCATATCTAATTTTTCTGAATCTCCCTCTTGGTACCATACCTGTGGGTCTATTTCTCCCTCATCTTCTTGGGTTAGGGTATATAGCTGAATTTTAAATTCTCCCCCCTGGCTCTTGATTTCCAACCCTAATCTTATTATTAAGTCCCTTCCTAATAGATTGTGCTCAGCCTCAGGCACCAGCAATAGGTCATTGAGACATAGTTTCTTTTCTGATTCTATTTCTATATTTTCCAATATAGGAACCTTAAAGGGCTCACCTTTTGCTCCTACTACCATGGTATTCCCCTTTCCTTCCTTAACCCCTTTTGGTAATTTTCTCATAGGTGATTTCTCTGCTCCAGTATCTACCAAAAAATAACACCTCTTCCCTCTGGGGACCTATTAATAATTTTATCAAGGGCTCATTCGATGTTCGGGTCCCCAAAAGATATAGCCCCTGACACCCCTAGTCTTCCTTCAACATTTCTTCATCCTGTTTCTTTTTTCTACAGTTCCTATGAAGATGCCCCTTTTTGCCACAATAGTAACAGATAAGGATTCTATCTTGTCCATTCCATTTATCCATGGGTTCTCTTTCACCCTGTTTTTCTCCTGATCCTTTCCTGCTTTCCTGTCCACTTGGTTTTTGACTTTCCCTTATTGCTGCCACAAAAACTTGCTTTTGCCTTCTGTTTTTCCCCATCTCTCCTCACATAGACCTTTTGTGCTTCCCTCAATAATTCTTCTAATCCTTTTTCATGCCAATCGTCAAGTTTCTCCAATTTCTTTCGGATGTCTTCCCAGGATTTTGCTACCAACTGGGTTCTCAACAGTGCCCCTCCTGCAGGGGAATCAGGATCTATCCCCAAGTACATCTGAAGGCTTTTTCTCAGCCTGTCTAACCCTTCAGTTGGAGATTCGTCTCTGCACTGACACTCGTTAAAAGCTTTATTTATATTTTGTCCCCTTGGAACCAATTCCTTTATCTCTTGTATCATTATGGTCCTAAGATCCCTCATATTTTGCCTCCCCTGAGCAGCCTGATGATCCCACTTAGGGCTGGTATTTGGCCATTTCACATCCCCTGGAGGACCTCCCTGATTTTGTCTTTCCCACAGTCTCATTCCTGCTTGCCTGATCATTCCTCTTTCTTCTATAGTGAAGAGGATTCCTAATATGGACTGCATTTCTTCCCAGGTATACGTGTTTGGACCTAGGAACTGGTCCAATCTTTCGGCAACTCCTAAAGGGTCATCTAAAAGGTTTCCCATTTCCTTCTTAAAATTTCTTACATCTGACGTGTTCAAAGGAACCACTACAAACCCTATTTCCCCCTGGTGCCCCCCAAGGGGTACCTTCCTCAAAGGTGATTCAAAGATTGAAGCCGAAATTCCTTGAAGTGGTATATTCTTTATTGCAGCGCTGGATGCATGGGGGATCTCTCCACCTATCATGCATACCCAAAGCTGAAAGCAGTCTTGAATTTATACAATCAATCTATTAATGTTCTACAAGCGCCTATACATATTCATCACCTATCCCCACCTTCCCTCGTTTCTCATGCTAATTAGCTTTTTGGCACCTTGCACCTGTGTATAGCCTCCCAAGAATTGCAGGCAGGGGTCTTTGGGATGTGGGCAGTGGTCTTTGGGAGGAAGAGCCCGAGTCCTCCTCACAGTGTACTTTTCACCATTGGTCAGGATTCTGCTGAGTTGGCATGTTTCTGAATTGCAAGAGCTGGCTTTTGCTGATTCTTCTGTTTGTTGTATCTTAATCACGAATTCCAATGTTCTGTTTTGAGATTTATAGTCCTTACATCTGTTTCTCTGTCTGTCTGCCGCTTCCTTATCGGGGGATTGTCCTTGCCTCCCCAATGTCTATTGCCCTTGCCTCCCCAATGTCTCCTTAATCAATCCCCCCTTTTCTTTTCCCATGCAAATTCTTTTGCATCAGATTTATTATTCACAGTAACACAACAAAGCAGGCATCTAAACAACATGTACACAAATATTCCTAACACCACTAGTGCAATTAGAGCAATGAAAACTTGTTTCAACCATTGGAAATTGGGCAACCAGGAGGTTAACTTATTCCATATTTCACTAAAATTCCATGAAAGATCATCTTTACTGATTTCATGTATGATCTTTGTTTGCTTCCCTATTTCTTCCAGGTCAGCAGAGATTCTTCCGCTCTGATCTACATACAGACAACAACTTGTGTTTATTACTGTACAGACTCCCCCTTGAACGGCCAATAACAAGTCTAGGGCCATCCGATTTTGTAATGCTACCTGTGATAAGCTAGATATCTCTTCTTGTTGAGCCTTTATAGCATCCGGAGTTTTGTTTTCTAACTTCTCTATAATTGCAGAAATATTAACTATTGCCTTTTCCAATTCACTCACTCCTAACCATGGGATAAACCATCGAACAAAACTATGAAAAGCGGTGGGTCTCTCTATCAACGGATTGTTAATTTGTCGTCTGATTCTCCTGATATGATCACTCAAGTAACCATCATATTGGGGACTGCTGCTCCAAGAGTGCAAGTTCCCTTCCAATTCTCGGGCAAGACCTTATGGGCTGTATCATTGCATAGCCAATACCACCCTTTTCCTTCTGGAACCAGCCAGCTGGTTGAATTTGCCCAACCGCTAGTCATACTAATATCAATTGTTCGATCACAAGATGTCTGATTTCCCACATAAGTAGTATTCGTATTTATACAATCCTGTTTTCCCATGCCCTTAGGCAGGTTACACCTTTGTACACATGCATAGTAAGATTCCAACGGCAGGAAGCTACTCACTTCTAGTTCCAAAACTTCTTCATATTTTCGACCCCAAGATGTGTTTTCCCACAAATTAGTCCAAGATAAATCTGCAGGCAAGGGAATCCCGATTAACGATACACTCTTATTCCCATGCTCTGGCAGATTGGTGCATACCCAACATCTCGTCTTATTAATTACTTGAGATATTGTTTGTATCAGGGACAGGTGTAAGTTCTCATCCCAAGTTGCCCACCCCAAATCCGAGAACATCACCCCCGCAATCATTAGGATCTGGAAAACCGCAGTTTTGCTGGTCCAATTGGGGTGGTGGTCCATATCCTCGCCGGGGCCTTCTTCACCCTTGAATAGTGGATCCAAGCTGCTTGCTCCTTAATCTTAATGGCAGCGTGTGTTGTCAGTAATACCTGGTATGGTCCCCTCCACTTCCCTTCCATTTTTCCTCTAGGGGTTGTCCTGAAAAAGTCTTTATATAATCCACGAGCTTAAAGGGGTGGATTGGTTGATCCAACCCTCTAGCCCTGGTCCCTAAAACAAATTTATGTACTTTCTTTAATTGTTTCTGAAGTTCAGATATATAAGCATATAAATATTCTGATCGTAACTGCATTAGGTCCTCTCCACTAAATAGAAATTGATACGGCCTTCCATATAAGATTTCAAAGGGACTCATATTCCCTTTTATTTTAGGTTTCACTCTGATTCTAAGTAATGCTAAAGGGAGGGATTGAGGCCATGACAAATTAGCCGATTTTAGCTATTTGTTGTTTAATTAAACGGTTCATTTTTTTCTACCTGTCCACTTGCCTGCGGTCTATAAGGAGTATGCAGCTGCCAATCTATCTTTAGAATCTTACTTATCTGTTGTACCACTTGTGCACAAAAATGTGAACCTCTATCAGAAGACATTGCTACTGGAATCCCAGAGCGTGGTATTACTTCATTTAACAAGACTTTAACCACTTCTCTTGCTTTGTTTGTTCGACAGGGAAAGGCTTCAGGCCATCCTGAAAACGTGTCAGTCAGAACCAGTAAATCACGATACCCCCCCTTTTCTAGGGAGTTCTGAAAAATCAATTTGCCACTGTTGCCCCAGATAATTTCCTTTATCGATTATTCCAAATTTTATTCTATTCTTGGTATTGGGGTTATTGTGTAAGCAAATGCTCCATTGTTGAGTTACTTGTTTTATCATATCGTCCCACTAATGTCTGACTCAGGCTCTTATGCAATATGTCAGCCCCCGGTGTGTTTTATTGTGTTCTGTAAGAACTATGGGCCATGTCAAATTAGAGGGTATTATTACGCAGTTATCTTTTAAATATACCCATCCATCTGGTTTCATTTTACCTTTCAAATCTTCAATTAATTTTAAGTCTTCTTTTGTATAATTTGGCTTTTGGTTCATGTATATAGTTTGGATTTTACCATCTGGTATCAAAGACCATACCTTCACTTCAGTTATTTCAGCTGCCCGCTTAGCCTCCTGATCTGCCAATCGATTTCCAATTTCAAAATCGGCATTCCCCTTTTGGTGTCCACGACAATGCATGATAGCTACCTTTTCTGGTTGTTTTATAGCCCCTAACAATTTTAAAATTTCTTCAGCATGTTTTATCTGTTTTCCCTGAGCGGTCAGCAATCCACGTTCTTTCCAAATCGCTCCATGAGCATGTACCACGCTGAATGCATATTTAGAATCTGTCCAAATACTGATTTTCCTTCCTGCTGCTAGTTCCAGCGCTTGCGTAAGAGCAATTGTCTCTGCTTTCTGGATGGATGTCCCAGGGGGTAATGGTTTGGACGCGATTACCTGTTGAGTGGTTGTAACAGCGTACCCTGCCTTACGTTGTCCTTGTTTCACAAAGCTGCTTCCATCAGTATACCAAGATTCGTCAGCATCTTCTAAAGGTTCTTCCTTAAGATCGGGTCGACTAGAATACACAGTCTCCATTGTTTCTATACAATCATGGGTTATGGGTTCATCCAGAGTTCCACTAAGGAAAGAAGCTGGATTTACGATGTTAGTGAGCACAATTTCCACATCATCTTGTTCTACTAATATTGCTTGATATTTTAAAACCTCTGAGGTGAAAGCCAATGGTTTCCTTTTTGTTCCAAAAGTGCTGAGGCCATATGGGAGACTAACACTGTCATTTTCTGTCCCATTGTAAACTTCCGAGCTTCTTGTATATTGATAACAACAGCTGCAACAGCCCAAAGGCATCCAGGTTATCCTTTACTTACTCCATCTAATTGTTAAGTAAGCTACTGCTCGTTTATAGGGACACAATCTTTGTGCTAGTACTCCCAAAGCTATCCCTTGTCTCTCATGAGAGAACAATCAAAAGGGTTTTGAGAGATCCAGTAATCCCAAAGCCGGAGCTTGCATCAATTCTCGTTTAAGTTGTTTAAAGGCTTTTCGTGCTTCTCCAGTCCAGACTAACTTTGACTGGTTAATCTTTATCAATTCATATAGAGGCTTTACCATTAGCCCATAATTATAAATCCAAAGGCGACACCAACCTGTCATTCCTAAAAAGGTTCGTAGCTCCTTTACAGTTTGAGGTTCTGGAGTCCGGCAAATGACTTCCTTACGTTCAGGTCCTAGTTCTCGTGGTCCTCCCGAAATTTCAAATCCCAAATAGGTCACTGTCCTGGTTTCAGTTAGAACAGAATTAATTTTCTTCCTGGTAGCTGGTGGAATGCTGTGTTTTGGCTTAGGATGAGAAGAGTGCTGATAACACCCCGATGTTTTAATTGTTGCAGAGCAGTGCTTATACCAAGCCAAGGACATCTCAGCCTTTTGCTCTGTCCTGCCAACAGGCAGGCTGGGGGTGCAGTAAGAGCTGGGAAGGGACAGACCCAGGACAGGTGACCCAAACTAGCCAAAGGGGTATTCCATACCATCTGACGTCATGCTAAACAATACATAGGGGTGGCTAGCCGGGGGGAGGGGGCCGGACTGCTCGGGGTTAGGCTGGGCATCGGTCAGCGGGTGGTGAGCAATTGCATTGTGCATCACTTGTTTGTACATATTAGTAGTAGTAGTACTATTATCATCATTGTATTATTATTATTATTATTATTGTTATTATTATTTTCCTGTCTTATTAAGCTGTCTTTATCTCAACTCACGGGCTTCACTTTCCATTTCTCTCCCCCGTCCCAGAGAGGGAGGGGGGAGGGTGAGCGAACGGCTACATGGTGTTTAGCTGCCGGCCGGGTTAAACCACGACAGGTCTGCATCTAGAGATGTCTTTTATATTTATCGTGCTGTTGTGGAGATGGGTCCTCTGGCTTTGGTCATGTTTTTTCATGTTCTGCAATTCTCTCCCAAGAAGAAGCCCTTGCTGGGCAGAGAGGTAGAGGTGTGCTCCAGAAACACAGTGATGGCAAGGAGTCCTCCACTTCATTCTTCCAATTTTTTCCAGCTGGAAGCATTCATAGTTGTCAACTGAATTGGTTTAGAGGAGTAGGAAACACAGCATTGCTGGATTTCTGCTTTCTCCTAGATCTTAGCAGACCACATGATGATAGTTGTTCTTGTTTTATGTTCTTATGGTACATTATGTTATTATACATTTTTTCTCTGTTATGTTATTTTATGTTCTTATGTTATGTTCTTATGTTCACAACAGAACTCATTTCCAATACTGCCTCAGAGACACCTGGGCCAAAGAGCAGGGCCTTGAGCGGGTAGCTCACCTTGAGCGAGCTCATTTCCTTCCCAGTAGCTGAAATGTGCCGTTTTGGGGGCATTTGGGGGCTACAGCGTGCTGCTGAGAGGGATGTTGGAGCTCCTGCAGGGCAGTGCTTCCACTAAGGCAAGGCCTTTTCTGCATCTTCTACTGCCCTTCAAGCAAGGATGCTTGGGGCACACAAGAAGCTGGCAGGGGGCACAGCTGCAGGGATTGCAGGGATTCCTAAAGTCATAGCCAAATACAAGAAAGACAGGAGGACGTGGTGCTTCCGAGAGAAAGGAGCTCTCTTTTGGGTCAAAATCCATCCATTTTTCAGGGCAGAAAGAGATGCTGTGCATTTGTCTCATCCCCCTGAGACAGCCACTGGGTGACGATGGTGCCAAGTGTCTTGAAAGAGACCTTGCTTTCTCAGGCCCAGGTGTCCAGCTGCACACCAAGGCTGTCCCTGGCTTCCAGGCGCAGTTGCCAGGCCCAAGGCCGAGCTCCCCTGCGAACCCCCAGCCCAGCAGACCTTGCTCCTGGCATTGTGGAGCAGCCATTTCACGGCAGCCTTTTCTCCTGGCAGTCTGCTTAGAGCCGAGAGCTCTGCCACCGGGACGCCTGAGAGCACAGGAAACACACACACAAAGAAAACAACAACAAGAACAAAAAAACACCATTGGGTGACTTCTTGTGAACTCAGCGATCATTTAATCCCTTTGTTTTCCCAGGTGGTGTGGATGATACTGGCTGCACTGTTGGAGTTTGGATTTGGAGAGGAACACGTGAGCACAATCGTATGTTGCATCAGAAGTAGTCAGCATTGTGGAGAAGGTGGGCGTCATTGCCGGCGTCCTAGTGAATGCTGATACTCTTTTTGCAGCTGATGATGAACCTGGCACTTGACTAAGATGACAATCAGTGCCTGTGCGTTTCTTGAGGTGGAGGGACTTTACCATCCAGCAACCTGAGAGCTAAGTTGGGTGGCACCTGGTATTTGCATATCTGGGGTGGCTAATGGGAGCTGGGAGTCAGAGCAGCGTGGAGCCAGCTGGCTGAATAGACTTGGTGCCACGGTGAGGGTGGTTCAGGCTGGGTCATGTTCAGGCTGCTTGTGGCTGGGTCACCAGCCTAATAGAAGCAGCGGGATTATTTTGTAGCTTGAGTGCGTGTGCCAGGCATGACAGTTTCCTTCTGTTCGTCTGTCCTGTAGTGTTGCTTCTGCAATGTCTGTTCTGTGCTTCTCAGGTCTTGATATCCTCCTAGCTTTTTACACTGGACTGACTAGACATGCGACTTGATAGCGGTGCTGAAGGGCCTCAATGCTTGTTTTGTCATCATGACTCTGATCTGAGCACTTCTTGTCTTGCAGTCACTGCTTGAAGTACAGATCTCTTTCAGGTCTTGTGCATCGTATTCAGTTTGAGATCACATCTGTTTCCATCCTCACTCTTGAAGAAGTCAACTGGGCTGCATCAGGAGCTCTTGCTTGGGAATTGATTTCCTAAGCGTCTTCCTATGGAGTTTTCACTCCCCATCCTTCTGGTCTCTTGTCTTGAAGGCAGGCTTTTTATGCATCCATCTTCACAGTTCTGGCAGTTGCTTCCAGTCACATGTCGTGACATTTGAGTCTCTCCTTGGGTCTGCTGTAGAGCACCTGTTCTGACTTGCTGTTGCCACAGGGCTTCCCTCTGGGGGTCGCTTTTTCTTGTGCCTTGTGTTGTGTGTTTTGTTTGTAGTGTTTGTGGTGTGCCTGTGTGTATGTGTTTGGTCTGGAACTGTCCTGCCTGGCAGTTAGTGATGATAGCTAATGTCCATGGGTGTACTAATATATTGTCCGGACTGTTTTGGCAAAGACATCCGGTCTGCCTCTGGGCACGTACTGAAGGGCAGCTGGCACAGTCATCTCTGTGGTGTTTGGCAAATGCGGAGGTGGGAGAGTATATCTTGTTGCGAGCAGCTGCTCGCATAGCGCTTGAATGGTGTGCTTGAGGAGGTCTTTTGAATCTTGAAAGCTTACAGATACGGGGTTTTGAAATTCTTATTTTTATTTCTTTCCTGTCCCCAGTAGAGTGTAAAGCTTTGGAGGAACCTGTCACAGGGAAGAGCTCCTTCTGGAACTGTCCAGCATTCGGTAGGCAACTCGGTGACTGGCCTGATCCCCTTTCCAGGTGCTGAGGCAATGGGGCTGCTGTTTTGAAATGATAATATTGTAAATGGGGTTCCTTTGTGTTGTTGAGGGATGGGTGCTTATGCTGGCAGCTGAATGATTATCTTGTGACTGTGTTTTCCTTTGTTCAGGCTGAAAGGCAGTGTGTAGTCCATGACATCATGACCCGAGGTGCCTCTGGAGTGAGTGGTGTGTGATGAGCAGAGGTAGCTGTTATTTTTGGGGTGTGGTTGTCACTGCAGTTATTTTTTTACATCCAATCAAGTAAAATACACATGTTAATTCGAAAGAACCTTTTTGCTGGGAAGAAAGTGATTATGCAGGATTATGGATCAGGAGGACTTCATGTCCTTTTCCAGCCTCAATATTTACACTAAAAGCAGATAAGAAATTTGAAGAAGAACAGGAAAAAGAAAAAGAAAATAAATGGGAGCTGTTGCATAACCTACCATCTCCATATCCTACCAATCCACCTCCGGTGGCTGTGGTATCTCTAGCAGTACCACCGTTGCCCCTGCTTCCACCACCATCAGCACCAGAATGAGACCGACCTCCGGCTGCATGCAGGAGAAGTAGGACTGCCATATCTGAGAGAGCTTCTCTATATCCCTTAAGGGAGGTAACTGGTGTATAACTGGGTTGGAGTTTTAACAGTTAGGGTTTTAAGGGTTTCAGAGTTATTGTGTTAGGGTTTTAGAATTTTTTGGGTTGTAGTGTTGATAGCTTTTTTAGTGTTAGGGTCCTAGGGTTTTATTTTTGGTCAGTTACTTAGGGTTAGTGTTTTAAGATCCTTTTTTTTTTTTTTTTTTCAGGTTAGGTTAGGTTCTCCAGGGTTTGGGTTTTGAGCGTCCTACTGTTTTGGGTTAGGGCTTTGGGTTTTAAGCATCTTAATTTTTGGGTCAGAGTTTTGTGTGTCTTAAATTTTTCAGTTTGTGTTTAGAGCGTCCTAAAGTTTAGGGTTTTGGTTTGTGTTTTGAGCGTCCTAATGTTTAGAGTTAGGGTTTTGAGCATCCTACTGTTTTGGGTTGGCTTTGGGTTTTGAGCATCTTAATTTTGGGGTTAGGGCTGATTAAGGAGGTATTGGGGAGGCATTGGGGAGGCACTGGGGAGGCAAGGACAATCCCCAGACATGGACTGTATATCTCGAAACAAGACACTGAAACTCATGATAAGGAAGCGGCAGACGGACAGAGAAACAAACGTAAGGACTATAAATCTCAAAACTGGACATTGGAATTCATTATAAAGATACAACAAACGGAAGAATTGGCAACAACCAGCTCTCGCAATTAAGAAACATGCCAATTCAGCAGATTCCTGACCAAAGGTGAAAAGTACACTGTGAGGAAGACTCGGGGTCTTCCTCCCAGAGACCCCTGCCCACGTCCCAAAGACCCCTGCCCACAATTCTTGGAAGGCTCTACGCAGGCGCAAGGTGCCAAAAGGCTAATTAGCATGAGAAGCGAGGGAAGGCGGGGATAGGTAATGCATATGTATAGGTGCTTGTAGAATATTGATAGATTGATTGTATAAATTCAAGACTGCTTTCCGCTTTAGGTATGCACGATAGGAGGAGAGATCCCCCGTGCATCCAGCGCTGCAATAAAGAATATACCACTTAAAGGAATTTCGGCTTCGATCTTTGAATCAGGGCTTCAAGTGTTCTATAGGGCTTTGAGAATCCTAATGTTTTGGGTATGGGTTTTGAGCATCGTAAGTGTTTGGGTTAGGGCTTTTAGGCATAGGACTTCAGGGGTTTAGTGTGGTAAATAGTTTGGGTTATGCCTGTAGAGGTTTCGAAGTTTTTTAGTGTTAGGGCTTGAGGCTTTTTTGAAAGGGCAATAAGTGCTTGGGTTACAGTGAGTGCTGGTAAATGTATTTCTCAAACAATCGGCCTGTGATTGGTCAAGCCAGCTGCCTGGGGAATGCTGGTAGGCGCAGTTTTCCGGCACCGGGCTTCTGTTTGGCCATGTTTTGTGCTAAGAGCATGCTGGGAAAAGTAGTTCTGAGACTCTGAACGTCTGGAAGCAATATTTGTTGCCCAGAGCATGCCGGGAGATGTAGTTCTGGGACTCCGGACTTCCGGGAGGCCATGTTGGGTGCCGAGAGCTTACCGGGAAACGTAGTTCTCGGGAACTAGGGTTAGGGTTAGTGGTTAGGGTTAGGGTTAGAGGTTGGGGTAGGGGTTAGGGGTTGGGGTTAGGGTTTGGGGTTGGGGGTTTGGGTTAAGGTTGGTGTTAGGGTTTGGGGTTAGGGGGTTAGGGTTAAGGGTTAGGGGTTAGGGTTAGGGATTAGGGTTAGGGTTAGGGTTAGGGTTAGGGTTAGGGTTTTAGGGTTAGGGTTAGGGTTTTAGGGTTAGGGTTAGGGTTAGGGTTAGGGTTAGGGTTAGGGTTAGGGTTAGGGTTAGGGTTAGGGTTAGGGTTAGGGTTTTAGGGTTAGGGTTAGGGTTAGGGTTAGGGTTAGGGTTAGGGTTAGGGTTAGGGTTAGGGTTAGGGTTAGGGTTAGGGTTAGATCCGTTAGGGTTAGGGTTAGGGTTAGGGTTAGGGTTAGGGTTAGGGTTAGGGTTAGGGTTAGGGTTAGGGTTAGGGTTAGGGTTAGGGTTAGGGTTAGGGTTAGGGTTAGGGTTAGGGTTAGGGTTAGGGTTAGGGTTAGGGTTAGGGTTAGGGTTAGGGTTAGATCCGCGGGCCTCTTAGGGTTAGGGTTAGGGTTAGGGTTAGGGTTAGGGTTAGGGTTAGGGGTTAGGGTTAGGGTTAGGGTTAGGGTTAGGGTTAGGGTTAGGGTTAGGGTTAGGGTTAGGGTTAGGGTTAGGGTTAGGGTTAGGGTTAGGGTTAGGGTTAGGGTTAGGGTCCGTTAGGGTTAGGGTCCGGGTTAGGGTTAGGGTTAGGGTTAGGGTTAGGGTTAGGGTTAGGGTTAGGGTTAGGGTTAGGGTTAGGGTTAGGGTTAGGGTTAGGGTTAGGGTTAGGGTTAGGGTTAGGGTTAGGGTTAGGGTCCGTTAGGGTTAGGGTTAGGGTTAGGGTTAGGGTTAGGGTTAGGGTTAGGGTTAGGGTTAGGGTTAGGGATAGGGTTAGGGTCCGGGTTAGGGTTAGGGTTAGGGTCCGGGTTAGGGTTAGGGTTAGGGTCCGGGTTAGGGTTAGGGTCCGGGTTAGGGTTAGGGTCCGGGTTAGGGTTAGGGTTAGGGTTAGGGTTAGGGTTAGGGTTAGGGTTAGGGTTAGGGTTAGGGTCCGGGTTAGGGTTAGGGTCCGGGTTAGGGTTAGGGTTAGGGTTAGGGTTAGGGTTAGGGTTAGGGTTAGGGTTAGAGGGTTAGGGTTAGGGTTAGGGTTAGGGTTAGGGTTAGGGTTAGGGTTAGGGTTAGGGTTAGGGTTAGGGTTAGGGTTAGGGTTAGGGTTAGGGTTAGGGTTAGGGTTAGGGTTAGGGTTAGGGTTAGGGTTAGGGTTAGGGTTAGAGGGTTAGGGTTAGGGTTAGGGTTAGGGTTAGGGTTAGGGTTAGGGTTAGGGTTAGGGTTAGGGTTAGGGTTAGGGTTAGGGTTAGGGTTAGGGTTAGGGTTAGGGTTAGGGGTTAGGGTTAGGGGTTAGGGGTTAGGGGTTAGGGTTAGGGTTAGGGTTAGGGTTAGGGTTAGGGTTAGGGTTAGGGTTAGGGTTAGGGTTAGGGTTAGGGTTAGGGTTAGGGTTAGGGTTAGGGTTAGGGTTAGGGTTAGGGTTAGGGTTAGGGTTAGGGTTAGGGTTAGGGTTAGGGTTAGGGTTAGGGTTAGGGTTAGGGTTAGGGTTAGGGTTAGGGTTAGGGTTAGGGTTAGGGTTAGGGGTTAGGGTTAGGGTTAGGGTTAGGGTTAGGGTTAGGGTTAGGGTTAGGGTTAGGGTTAGGGTTAGGGTTAGGGTTAGGGTTAGGGTTAGGGTTAGGGTTAGGGTTAGGGTTAGGGTTAGGGTTAGGGTTAGGGTTAGGGTTAGGGTTAGGGTTAGGGTTAGGGTTAGGGTTAGGGTTAGGGTTAGGGTTAGGGTTAGGGTTAGGGTTAGGGTTAGGGTTAGGGTTAGGGTTAGGGTTAGGGTTAGGGTTAGGGTTAGGGTTAGGGTTAGGGTTAGGGTTAGGGTTAGGGTTAGGGTTAGGGTTAGGGTTAGGGTTAGGGTTAGGGTTAGGGTTAGGGTTAGGGTTAGGGTTAGGGTTAGGGTTAGGGTTAGGGTTAGGGTTAGGGTTAGGGTTAGGGTTAGGGTTAGGGTTAGGGTTAGGGTTAGGGTTAGGGTTAGGGTTAGGGTTAGGGTTAGGGTTAGGGTTAGGGTTAGGGTTAGGGTTAGGGTTAGGGTTAGGGTTAGGGTTAGGGTTAGGGTTAGGGTTAGGGTTAGGGTTAGGGTTAGGGTTAGGGTTAGGGTTAGGGTTAGGGTTAGGGTTAGGGTTAGGGTTAGGGTTAGGGTTAGGGTTAGGGTTAGGGTTAGGGTTAGGGTTAGGGTTAGGGTTAGGGTTAGGGTTAGGGTTAGGGTTAGGGTTAGGGTTAGGGTTAGGGTTAGGGTTAGGGTTAGGGTTAGGGTTAGGGTTAGGGTTAGGGTTAGGGTTAGGGTTAGGGTTAGGGTTAGGGTTAGGGTTAGGGTTAGGGTTAGGGTTAGGGTTAGGGTTAGGGTTAGGGTTAGGGTTAGGGTTAGGGTTAGGGTTAGGGTTAGGGTTAGGGTTAGGGTTAGGGTTAGGGTTAGGGTTAGGGTTAGGGTTAGGGTTAGGGTTAGGGTTAGGGTTAGGGTTAGGGTTAGGGTTAGGGTTAGGGTTAGGGTTAGGGTTAGGGTTAGGGTTAGGGTTAGGGTTAGGGTTAGGGTTAGGGTTAGGGTTAGGGTTAGGGTTAGGGTTAGGGTTAGGGTTAGGGTTAGGGTTAGGGTTAGGGTTAGGGTTAGGGTTAGGGTTAGGGTTAGGGTTAGGGTTAGGGTTAGGGTTAGGGTTAGGGTTAGGGTTAGGGTTAGGGTTAGGGTTAGGGTTAGGGTTAGGGTTAGGGTTAGGGTTAGGGTTAGGGTTAGGGTTAGGGTTAGGGTTAGGGTTAGGGTTAGGGTTAGGGTTAGGGTTAGGGTTAGGGTTAGGGTTAGGGTTAGGGTTAGGGTTAGGGTTAGGGTTAGGGTTAGGGTTAGGGTTAGGGTTAGGGTTAGGGTTAGGGTTAGGGTTAGGGTTAGGGTTAGGGTTAGGGTTAGGGTTAGGGTTAGGGTTAGGGTTAGGGTTAGGGTTAGGGTTAGGGTTAGGGTTAGGGTTAGGGTTAGGGTTAGGGTTAGGGTTAGGGTTAGGGTTAGGGTTAGGGTTAGGGTTAGGGTTAGGGTTAGGGTTAGGGTTAGGGTTAGGGTTAGGGTTAGGGTTAGGGTTAGGGTTAGGGTTAGGGTTAGGGTTAGGGTTAGGGTTAGGGTTAGGGTTAGGGTTAGGGTTAGGGTTAGGGTTAGGGTTAGGGTTAGGGTTAGGGTTAGGGTTAGGGTTAGGGTTAGGGTTAGGGTTAGGGTTAGGGTTAGGGTTAGGGTTAGGGTTAGGGTTAGGGTTAGGGTTAGGGTTAGGGTTAGGGTTAGGGTTAGGGTTAGGGTTAGGGTTAGGGTTAGGGTTAGGGTTAGGGTTAGGGTTAGGGTTAGGGTTAGGGTTAGGGTTAGGGTTAGGGTTAGGGTTAGGGTTAGGGTTAGGGTTAGGGTTAGGGTTAGGGTTAGGGTTAGGGTTAGGGTTAGGGTTAGGGTTAGGGTTAGGGTTAGGGTTAGGGTTAGGGTTAGGGTTAGGGTTAGGGTTAGGGTTAGGGTTAGGGTTAGGGTTAGGGTTAGGGTTAGGGTTAGGGTTAGGGTTAGGGTTAGGGTTAGGGTTAGGGTTAGGGTTAGGGTTAGGGTTAGGGTTAGGGTTAGGGTTAGGGTTAGGGTTAGGGTTAGGGTTAGGGTTAGGGTTAGGGTTAGGGTTAGGGTTAGGGTTAGGGTTAGGGTTAGGGTTAGGGTTAGGGTTAGGGTTAGGGTTAGGGTTAGGGTTAGGGTTAGGGTTAGGGTTAGGGTTAGGGTTAGGGTTAGGGTTAGGGTTAGGGTTAGGGTTAGGGTTAGGGTTAGGGTTAGGGTTAGGGTTAGGGTTAGGGTTAGGGTTAGGGTTAGGGTTAGGGTTAGGGTTAGGGTTAGGGTTAGGGTTAGGGTTAGGGTTAGGGTTAGGGTTAGGGTTAGGGTTAGGGTTAGGGTTAGGGTTAGGGTTAGGGTTAGGGTTAGGGTTAGGGTTAGGGTTAGGGTTAGGGTTAGGGTTAGGGTTAGGGTTAGGGTTAGGGTTAGGGTTAGGGTTAGGGTTAGGGTTAGGGTTAGGGTTAGGGTTAGGGTTAGGGTTAGGGTTAGGGTTAGGGTTAGGGTTAGGGTTAGGGTTAGGGTTAGGGTTAGGGTTAGGGTTAGGGTTAGGGTTAGGGTTAGGGTTAGGGTTAGGGTTAGGGTTAGGGTTAGGGTTAGGGTTAGGGTTAGGGTTAGGGTTAGGGTTAGGGTTAGGGTTAGGGTTAGGGTTAGGGTTAGGGTTAGGGTTAGGGTTAGGGTTAGGGTTAGGGTTAGGGTTAGGGTTAGGGTTAGGGTTAGGGTTAGGGTTAGGGTTAGGGTTAGGGTTAGGGTTAGGGTTAGGGTTAGGGTTAGGGTTAGGGTTAGGGTTAGGGTTAGGGTTAGGGTTAGGGTTAGGGTTAGGGTTAGGGTTAGGGTTAGGGTTAGGGTTAGGGTTAGGGTTAGGGTTAGGGTTAGGGTTAGGGTTAGGGTTAGGGTTAGGGTTAGGGTTAGGGTTAGGGTTAGGGTTAGGGTTAGGGTTAGGGTTAGGGTTAGGGTTAGGGTTAGGGTTAGGGTTAGGGTTAGGGTTAGGGTTAGGGTTAGGGTTAGGGTTAGGGTTAGGGTTAGGGTTAGGGTTAGGGTTAGGGTTAGGGTTAGGGTTAGGGTTAGGGTTAGGGTTAGGGTTAGGGTTAGGGTTAGGGTTAGGGTTAGGGTTAGGGTTAGGGTTAGGGTTAGGGTTAGGGTTAGGGTTAGGGTTAGGGTTAGGGTTAGGGTTAGGGTTAGGGTTAGGGTTAGGGTTAGGGTTAGGGTTAGGGTTAGGGTTAGGGTTAGGGTTAGGGTTAGGGTTAGGGTTAGGGTTAGGGTTAGGGTTAGGGTTAGGGTTAGGGTTAGGGTTAGGGTTAGGGTTAGGGTTAGGGTTAGGGTTAGGGTTAGGGTTAGGGTTAGGGTTAGGGTTAGGGTTAGGGTTAGGGTTAGGGTTAGGGTTAGGGTTAGGGTTAGGGTTAGGGTTAGGGTTAGGGTTAGGGTTAGGGTTAGGGTTAGGGTTAGGGTTAGGGTTAGGGTTAGGGTTAGGGTTAGGGTTAGGGTTAGGGTTAGGGTTAGGGTTAGGGTTAGGGTTAGGGTTAGGGTTAGGGTTAGGGTTAGGGTTAGGGTTAGGGTTAGGGTTAGGGTTAGGGTTAGGGTTAGGGTTAGGGTTAGGGTTAGGGTTAGGGTTAGGGTTAGGGTTAGGGTTAGGGTTAGGGTTAGGGTTAGGGTTAGGGTTAGGGTTAGGGTTAGGGTTAGGGTTAGGGTTAGGGTTAGGGTTAGGGTTAGGGTTAGGGTTAGGGTTAGGGTTAGGGTTAGGGTTAGGGTTAGGGTTAGGGTTAGGGTTAGGGTTAGGGTTAGGGTTAGGGTTAGGGTTAGGGTTAGGGTTAGGGTTAGGGTTAGGGTTAGGGTTAGGGTTAGGGTTAGGGTTAGGGTTAGGGTTAGGGTTAGGGTTAGGGTTAGGGTTAGGGTTAGGGTTAGGGTTAGGGTTAGGGTTAGGGTTAGGGTTAGGGTTAGGGTTAGGGTTAGGGTTAGGGTTAGGGTTAGGGTTAGGGTTAGGGTTAGGGTTAGGGTTAGGGTTAGGGTTAGGGTTAGGGTTAGGGTTAGGGTTAGGGTTAGGGTTAGGGTTAGGGTTAGGGTTAGGGTTAGGGTTAGGGTTAGGGTTAGGTTAGGGTTAGGGTTAGGGTTAGGGTTAGGGTTAGGGTTAGGGTTAGGGTTAGGGTTAGGGTTAGGGTTAGGGTTAGGGTTAGGGTTAGGGTTAGGGTTAGGGTTAGGGTTAGGGTTAGGGTTAGGGTTAGGGTTAGGGTTAGGGTTAGGGTTAGGGTTAGGGTTAGGGTTAGGGTTAGGGTTAGGGTTAGGGTTAGGGTTAGGGTTAGGGTTAGGGTTAGGGTTAGGGTTAGGGTTAGGGTTAGGGTTAGGGTTAGGGTTAGGGTTAGGGTTAGGGTTAGGGTTAGGGTTAGGGTTAGGGTTAGGGTTAGGGTTAGGGTTAGGGTTAGGGTTAGGGTTAGGGTTAGGGTTAGGGTTAGGGTTAGGGTTAGGGTTAGGGTTAGGGTTAGGGTTAGGGTTAGGGTTAGGGTTAGGGTTAGGGTTAGGGTTAGGGTTAGGGTTAGGGTTAGGGTTAGGGTTAGGGTTAGGGTTAGGGTTAGGGTTAGGGTTAGGGTTAGGGTTAGGGTTAGGGTTAGGGTTAGGGTTAGGGTTAGGGTTAGGGTTAGGGTTAGGGTTAGGGTTAGGGTTAGGGTTAGGGTTAGGGTTAGGGTTAGGGTTAGGGTTAGGGTTAGGGTTAGGGTTAGGGTTAGGGTTAGGGTTAGGGTTAGGGTTAGGGTTAGGGTTAGGGTTAGGGTTAGGGTTAGGGTTAGGGTTAGGGTTAGGGTTAGGGTTAGGGTTAGGGTTAGGGTTAGGGTTAGGGTTAGGGTTAGGGTTAGGGTTAGGGTTAGGGTTAGGGTTAGGGTTAGGGTTAGGGTTAGGGTTAGGGTTAGGGTTAGGGTTAGGGTTAGGGTTAGGGTTAGGGTTAGGGTTAGGGTTAGGGTTAGGGTTAGGGTTAGGGTTAGGGTTAGGGTTAGGGTTAGGGTTAGGGTTAGGGTTAGGGTTAGGGTTAGGGTTAGGGTTAGGGTTAGGGTTAGGGTTAGGGTAGGGTAGGGTTAGGGTTAGGGTTAGGGTTAGGGTTAGGGTTAGGGTTAGGGTTAGGGTTAGGGTTAGGGTTAGGGTTAGGGTTAGGGTTAGGGTTAGGGTTAGGGTTAGGGTTAGGGTTAGGGTTAGGGTTAGGGTTAGGGTTAGGGTTAGGGTTAGGGTTAGGGTTAGGGTTAGGGTTAGGGTTAGGGTTAGGGTTAGGGTTAGGGTTAGGGTTAGGGTTAGGGTTAGGGTTAGGGTTAGGGTTAGGGTTAGGGTTAGGGTTAGGGTTAGGGTTAGGGTTAGGGTTAGGGTTAGGGTTAGGGTTAGGGTTAGGGTTAGGGTTAGGGTTAGGGTTAGGGTTAGGGTTAGGGTTAGGGTTAGGGTTAGGGTTAGGGTTAGGGTTAGGGTTAGGGTTAGGGTTAGGGTTAGGGTTAGGGTTAGGGTTAGGGTTAGGGTTAGGGTTAGGGTTAGGGTTAGGGTTAGGGTTAGGGTTAGGGTTAGGGTTAGGGTTAGGGTTAGGGTTAGGGTTAGGGTTAGGGTTAGGGTTAGGGTTAGGGTTAGGGTTAGGGTTAGGGTTAGGGTTAGGGTTAGGGTTAGGGTTAGGGTTAGGGTTAGGGTTAGGGTTAGGGTTAGGGTTAGGGTTAGGGTTAGGGTTAGGGTTAGGGTTAGGGTTAGGGTTAGGGTTAGGGTTAGGGTTAGGGTTAGGGTTAGGGTTAGGGTTAGGGTTAGGGTTAGGGTTAGGGTTAGGGTTAGGGTTAGGGTTAGGGTTAGGGTTAGGGTTAGGGTTAGGGTTAGGGTTAGGGTTAGGGTTAGGGTTAGGGTTAGGGTTAGGGTTAGGGTTAGGGTTAGGGTTAGGGTTAGGGTTAGGGTTAGGGTTAGGGTTAGGGTTAGGGTTAGGGTTAGGGTTAGGGTTAGGGTTAGGGTTAGGGTTAGGGTTAGGGTTAGGGTTAGGGTTAGGGTTAGGGTTAGGGTTAGGGTTAGGGTTAGGGTTAGGGTTAGGGTTAGGGTTAGGGTTAGGGTTAGGGTTAGGGTTAGGGTTAGGGTTAGGGTTAGGGTTAGGGTTAGGGTTAGGGTTAGGGTTAGGGTTAGGGTTAGGGTTAGGGTTAGGGTTAGGGTTAGGGTTAGGGTTAGGGTTAGGGTTAGGGTTAGGGTTAGGGTTAGGGTTAGGGTTAGGGTTAGGGTTAGGGTTAGGGTTAGGGTTAGGGTTAGGGTTAGGGTTAGGGTTAGGGTTAGGGTTAGGGTTAGGGTTAGGGTTAGGGTTAGGGTTAGGGTTAGGGTTAGGGTTAGGGTTAGGGTTAGGGTTAGGGTTAGGGTTAGGGTTAGGGTTAGGGTTAGGGTTAGGGTTAGGGTTAGGGTTAGGGTTAGGGTTAGGGTTAGGGTTAGGGTTAGGGTTAGGGTTAGGGTTAGGGTTAGGGTTAGGGTTAGGGTTAGGGTTAGGGTTAGGGTTAGGGTTAGGGTTAGGGTTAGGGTTAGGGTTAGGGTTAGGGTTAGGGTTAGGGTTAGGGTTAGGGTTAGGGTTAGGGTTAGGGTTAGGGTTAGGGTTAGGGTTAGGGTTAGGGTTAGGGTTAGGGTTAGGGTTAGGGTTAGGGTTAGGGTTAGGGTTAGGGTTAGGGTTAGGGTTAGGGTTAGGGTTAGGGTTAGGGTTAGGGTTAGGGTTAGGGTTAGGGTTAGGTTAGGGTTAGGGTTAGGGTTAGGGTTAGGGTTAGGGTTAGGGTTAGGGTTAGGGTTAGGGTTAGGGTTAGGGTTAGGGTTAGGGTTAGGGTTAGGGTTAGGGTTAGGGTTAGGGTTAGGGTTAGGGTTAGGGTTAGGGTTAGGGTTAGGGTTAGGGTTAGGGTTAGGGTTAGGGTTAGGGTTAGGGTTAGGGTTAGGGTTAGGGTTAGGGTTAGGGTTAGGGTTAGGGTTAGGGTTAGGGTTAGGGTTAGGGTTAGGGTTAGGGTTAGGGTTAGGGTTAGGGTTAGGGTTAGGGTTAGGGTTAGGGTTAGGGTTAGGGTTAGGGTTAGGGTTAGGGTTAGGGTTAGGGTAGGGTTAGGGTTAGGGTTAGGGTTAGGGTTAGGGTTAGGGTTAGGGTTAGGGTTAGGGTTAGGGTTAGGGTTAGGGTTAGGGTTAGGGTTAGGGTTAGGGTTAGGGTTAGGGTTAGGGTTAGGGTTAGGGTTAGGGTTAGGGTTAGGGTTAGGGTTAGGGTTAGGGTTAGGGTTAGGGTTAGGGTTAGGGTTAGGGTTAGGGTTAGGGTTAGGGTTAGGGTTAGGGTTAGGGTTAGGGTTAGGGTTAGGGTTAGGGTTAGGGTTAGGGTTAGGGTTAGGGTTAGGGTTAGGGTTAGGGTTAGGGTTAGGGTTAGGGTTAGGGTTAGGGTTAGGGTTAGGGTTAGGGTTAGGGTTAGGGTTAGGGTTAGGTTAGGGTTAGGGTTAGGGTTAGGGTTAGGGTTAGGGTTAGGGTTAGGGTTAGGGTTAGGGTTAGGGTTAGGGTTAGGGTTAGGGTTAGGGTTAGGGTTAGGGTTAGGGTTAGGGTTAGGGTTAGGGTTAGGGTTAGGGTTAGGGTTAGGGTTAGGGTTAGGGTTAGGGTTAGGGTTAGGGTTAGGGTTAGGGTTAGGGTTAGGGTTAGGGTTAGGGTTAGGGTTAGGGTTAGGGTTAGGGTTAGGGTTAGGGTTAGGGTTAGGGTTAGGGTTAGGGTTAGGGTTAGGGTTAGGGTTAGGGTTAGGGTTAGGGTTAGGGTTAGGGTTAGGGTTAGGGTTAGGGTTAGGGTTAGGGTTAGGGTTAGGGTTAGGGTTAGGGTTAGGGTTAGGGTTAGGGTTAGGGTTAGGGTTAGGGTTAGGGTTAGGGTTAGGGTTAGGGTTAGGGTTAGGGTTAGGGTTAGGGTTAGGGTTAGGGTTAGGGTTAGGGTTAGGGTTAGGGTTAGGGTTAGGGTTAGGGTTAGGGTTAGGGTTAGGGTTAGGGTTAGGGTTAGGGTTAGGGTTAGGGTTAGGGTTAGGGTTAGGGTTAGGGTTAGGGTTAGGGTTAGGGTTAGGGTTAGGGTTAGGGTTAGGGTTAGGGTTAGGGTTAGGGTTAGGGTTAGGGTTAGGGTTAGGGTTAGGGTTAGGGTTAGGGTTAGGGTTAGGGTTAGGGTTAGGGTTAGGGTTAGGGTTAGGGTTAGGGTTAGGGTTAGGGTTAGGGTTAGGGTTAGGGTTAGGGTTAGGGTTAGGGTTAGGGTTAGGGTTAGGGTTAGGGTTAGGGTTAGGGTTAGGGGTTAGGGTTAGGGTTAGGGTTAGGGTTAGGGTTAGGGTTAGGGTTAGGGTTAGGGTTAGGGTTAGGGTTAGGGTTAGGGTTAGGGTTAGGGTTAGGGTTAGGGTTAGGGTTAGGGTTAGGGTTAGGGTTAGGGTTAGGGTTAGGGTTAGGGTTAGGGTTAGGGTTAGGGTTAGGGTTAGGGTTAGGGTTAGGGTTAGGGTTAGGGTTAGGGTTAGGGTTAGGGTTAGGGTTAGGGTTAGGGTTAGGGTTAGGGTTAGGGTTAGGGTTAGGGTTAGGGTTAGGGTTAGGGTTAGGGTTAGGGTTAGGGTTAGGGTTAGGGTTAGGGTTAGGGTTAGGGTTAGGGTTAGGGTTAGGGTTAGGGTTAGGGTTAGGGTTAGGGTTAGGGTTAGGGTTAGGGTTAGGGTTAGGGTTAGGGTTAGGGTTAGGGTTAGGGTTAGGGTTAGGGTTAGGGTTAGGGTTAGGGTTAGGGTTAGGGTTAGGGTTAGGGTTAGGGTTAGGGTTAGGGTTAGGGTTAGGGTTAGGGTTAGGGTTAGGGTTAGGGTTAGGGTTAGGGTTAGGGTTAGGGTTAGGGTTAGGGTTAGGGTTAGGGTTAGGGTTAGGGTTAGGGTTAGGGTTAGGGTTAGGGTTAGGGTTAGGGTTAGGGTTAGGGTTAGGGTTAGGGTTAGGGTTAGGGTTAGGGTTAGGGTTAGGGTTAGGGTTAGGGTTAGGTTAGGGTTAGGGTTAGGGTTAGGGTTAGGGTTAGGGTTAGGGTTAGGGTTAGGGTTAGGGTTAGGGTTAGGGTTAGGGTTAGGGTTAGGGTTAGGGTTAGGGTTAGGGTTAGGGTTAGGGTTAGGGTTAGGGTTAGGGTTAGGGTTAGGGTTATAGGGTTAGGGTTAGGGTTAGGGTTAGGGTTAGGGTTAGGGTTAGGGTTAGGTTAGGGTTAGGGTTAGGGTTAGGGTTAGGGTTAGGGTTAGGGTTAGGGTTAGGTTAGGGTTAGGGTTAGGGTTAGGGTTAGGGTTAGGGTTAGGGTTAGGGTTAGGGTTAGGGTTAGGGTTAGGGTTAGGGTTAGGGTTAGGGTTAGGGTTAGGGTTAGGGTTAGGGTTAGGGTTAGGGTTAGGGTTAGGGTTAGGGTTAGGGTTAGGGTTAGGGTTAGGGTTAGGGTTAGGGTTAGGGTTAGGGTTAGGGTTAGGGTTAGGGTTAGGGTTAGGGTTAGGGTTAGGGTTAGGGTTAGGGTTAGGGTTAGGGTTAGGGTTAGGGTTAGGGTTAGGGTTAGGGTTAGGGTTAGGGTTAGGGTTAGGGTTAGGGTTAGGGTTAGGGTTAGGGTTAGGGTTAGGGTTAGGGTTAGGGTTAGGGTTAGGGTTAGGGTTAGGGTTAGGGTTAGGGTTAGGGTTAGGGTTAGGGTTAGGGTTAGGGTTAGGGTTAGGGTTAGGGTTAGGGTTAGGGTTAGGGTTAGGGTTAGGGTTAGGGTTAGGGTTAGGGTTAGGGTTAGGGTTAGGGTTAGGGTTAGGGTTAGGGTTAGGGTTAGGGTTAGGGTTAGGGTTAGGGTTAGGTTAGGGTTAGGGTTAGGGTTAGGGTTAGGGTTAGGGTTAGGGTTAGGGTTAGGGTTAGGGTTAGGGTTAGGGTTAGGGTTAGGGTTAGGGTTAGGGTTAGGGTTAGGGTTAGGGTTAGGGTTAGGGTTAGGGTTAGGGTTAGGGTTAGGGTTAGGGTTAGGGTTAGGGTTAGGGTTAGGGTTAGGGTTAGGGTTAGGGTTAGGGTTAGGGTTAGGGTTAGGGTTAGGGTTAGGGTTAGGGTTAGGGTTAGGGTTAGGGTTAGGGTTAGGGTTAGGGTTAGGGTTAGGGTTAGGGTTAGGGTTAGGGTTAGGGTTAGGGTTAGGGTTAGGGTTAGGGTTAGGGTTAGGGTTAGGGTTAGGGTTAGGGTTAGGGTTAGGGTTAGGGTTAGGGTTAGGGTTAGGGTTAGGGTTAGGGTTAGGGTTAGGGTTAGGGTTAGGGTTAGGGTTAGGGTTAGGGTTAGGGTTAGGGTTAGGGTTAGGGTTAGGGTTAGGGTTAGGGTTAGGGTTAGGGTTAGGGTTAGGGTTAGGGTTAGGGTTAGGGTTAGGGTTAGGGTTAGGGTTAGGGTTAGGGTTAGGGTTAGGGTTAGGGTTAGGGTTAGGGTTAGGGTTAGGGTTAGGGTTAGGGTTAGGGTTAGGGTTAGGGTTAGGGTTAGGGTTAGGGTTAGGGTTAGGGTTAGGGTTAGGGTTAGGGTTAGGGTTAGGGTTAGGGTTAGGGTTAGGGTTAGGGTTAGGGTTAGGGTTAGGGTTAGGGTTAGGGTTAGGGTTAGGGTTAGGGTTAGGGTTAGGGTTAGGGTTAGGGTTAGGGTTAGGGTTAGGGTTAGGGTTAGGGTTAGGGTTAGGGTTAGGGTTAGGGTTAGGGTTAGGGTTAGGGTTAGGGTTAGGGTTAGGGTTAGGGTTAGGGTTAGGGTTAGGGTTAGGGTTAGGGTTAGGGTTAGGGTTAGGGTTAGGGTTAGGGTTAGGGTTAGGGTTAGGGTTAGGGTTAGGGTTAGGGTTAGGGTTAGGGTTAGGGTTAGGGTTAGGGTTAGGGTTAGGGTTAGGGTTAGGGTTAGGGTTAGGGTTAGGGTTAGGGTTAGGGTTAGGGTTAGGGTTAGGGTTAGGGTTAGGGTTAGGGTTAGGGTTAGGGTTAGGGTTAGGGTTAGGGTTAGGGTTAGGGTTAGGGTTAGGGTTAGGGTTAGGGTTAGGGTTAGGGTTAGGGTTAGGGTTAGGGTTAGGGTTAGGGTTAGGGTTAGGGTTAGGGTTAGGGTTAGGGTTAGGGTTAGGGTTAGGGTTAGGGTTAGGGTTAGGGTTAGGGTTAGGGTTAGGGTTAGGGTTAGGGTTAGGGTTAGGGTTAGGGTTAGGGTTAGGGTTAGGGTTAGGGTTAGGGTTAGGGTTAGGGTTAGGGTTAGGGTTAGGGTTAGGGTTAGGGTTAGGGTTAGGGTTAGGGTTAGGGTTAGGGTTAGGGTTAGGGTTAGGGTTAGGGTTAGGGTTTAGGGTTAGGGTTAGGGTTAGGGTTAGGGTTAGGGTTAGGGTTAGGGTTAGGGTTAGGGTTAGGGAAGGGTTAGGGTTAGGGTTAGGGGGTTAGGGTTAGGTTAGGGTTAGGGTTAGGGGTTAGGGTTAGGGTTAGGGTTAGGGTTAG